>NC_138770.1:629377607-629510564 GCF_965119305.1 Pelophylax lessonae | reverse complement strand
TATTAACACAGTCACTTCCCTGTCAGGCATAGTGATCTCCACCTGACAGGAGCTTCCTAGGCCCCGCCTGGCAGTAATGTCATGTATTTTTGTTAAACCTCCTTTGTTACTATTAACATTAAATTATGTTACCACATTGCATCATGTTTGTCTTGCTTCATAACATCAATATCCATTATAAAACCAGGAACAGCATGGATGGTGAGCTGATTCGATGGTTCAATGGGCCACTTGAATGGACTTGCCCTCTAGGCCTAAGGCTGCCAGCCCTCCCTTGCGCGCGCCCCTAAACAGGTGTCATTTGGGATTGGAGTATCTGTAAATGTTTTGAGGGACCCTACCAGACAAACTGTCACAGGTTCTTTGCAGTTCATACATTCAGGGATATCCAATGCCTCCCTGTTCAACCCCCTGGTACCACAGCTCCAAACATAAGTGTCTTTTGTGACCTAGTTGTAAAGGACTTTACAATAAAGGGAAGATAATTTAAGACTAAAATTAATTAAACCCCAAAGAGACATCATGATTGGCTTAGATAGTCTATGTGCTAGAAGGGACATAATTATCCATCCAGCGGACAAGTGGAGGGCTATTGTAATCCTAGACCATATATGGAGGAAATGGCTAGACTTTTATCTAAAAGTGCTACCTATACCACCTATACCCTACCTTGACATATAAGAGGGAGTTCAAAAAAGTGGTAAAGAAAGGATTCGGATTGGGTGTCCTTAACAAAAAAGAAAGGGAGTACTTGGTACCCTTAGCCCCTAGAATACCTACAATGTATTCATTGCCTAAAATACTCATTAAACCCCCCAGGACGGCCCATCATCAGTGGAATTTACCCCATTATAATATGAGCCAGGCAAGTTTATTGACCATTATTTGGGCACCCCCTCTTTTTTGATAGACGCAAAGCGGCCGAATGCTTTTCAACCGGAGACCCCAATTTTTCCTATGTGCAAAGAAACTTTGTTTTAGAGTTGTTGGAGTTTTCAATGTCGCACAACTATTTCTGGCATAATGATTCTTTTGTCCTGCAGCAGCAGAATGTGGCCATGGGAGATAAATTTGCTCTTAGTTAGGACATACAGTATAAGTGTAGCGCTAGTAAGTAAATGATTATTTAAAATAGCAAAAAAACATATATTATGGTGACATTAATAGTGTGATAAATAACTGAAAAAACATAATAGGAGGGATTGAGGTCCCAGCATAAACCCATAATAGTCCCAATATAAGAACAAAAGTCCTCTAGTGATGAAAAAGTGACTCAAGAGAAAAATGTGCAAAACGCTGAGGAGGAACCACAAGTCCCAGCAGGAGCGAGATGTTCACAATGATCTCTTCATAGCATGCCAAGATATTACCCGTGACTGAGAGAGTAAAAGACAAGGCTGCTTACCGGAACCACATGGTCACCCAACCTAATGGATAGACCATATAGCGCTTGAACACAGAACACTTGAGCAGGATCACGTGAGAAAAAAACTCCTCAGGATATGGCAGACAATAGACCCAGTGAGAATTGCACAGAAATCCCCTGTTTGGAGCCAATCCTCAGAAAGTCCCAGGTGGTACTTAGTTAGGACAATCTTTTCATGTCAAAATGACAGAAGGATGTCATATTAAGAGAGCGATGTCCTGAATTGATCCTGTGGAAAAGATTTATTGATGACATCCACTTTGTGTGAAAGGGGTATCTTCAGTCAGTGGATTCCTTCCTATGTGATTGAAACGATAATGAAAGGGGAATTTGCCCTGAGTTACGAGGCTAGCCCCACAGATATCCATTTTTTTAACTTGAAAATTTCCATCCAGAGTGGTAGGATAGTAACATTCACCTTCTTTAGGCAGACAGATAGGAATTAATACATTCCGTGGAATTTATGCCATCATTCATCATGGCTATTAGCAGTGCCCAAAGGTCAATTGTTAAGACTAAAATGAAATTGTACCCATTCATAGGACTGTATAAGGGAAGCATCCATTTTTAAAACAAGCTTTTTGGCGAAAGGATTCAAAGAGGAGGATTTAGATACTATCATACAAGAAGTGGGCAGCCAAAACCGTCAGCAGATGATCACCGACAACACCAATAAAAGGGGTAAGTCTGGTGATTTTTGGTTTGCCTTTTTCACTACTTACTCTAGCCATCATTGGTTAGTGAAAAGAATAATTAAAAAGCATTGGCCGGTCCTAAAAAATGACCACATTTTGAGCCCTCAACTACCCAATCAACCCCAGATTATCTTTAGGGGAGCACCTAATCTGAGGAATATGGTGGCACCCAATGTCCTAAATCCCCCAACCAGACCCACCTTCTTTGGTCATTTAATGGATCCTACTTTTGTAAGAAGTGTAAAGCCTGTAAGATCAATAAAATCAAAGAGAAATGGGTCACAGAATTTATCTCAGTTGGTACAGGCATCACCTATCCAATTAAATCTTTTTCCCCCGTGGCTTGAACGTGGATTGGGACACTAATTGTTTTATTAATAACGGTTGATGTCCTTTCCATGTTCTTGCTATATTTCCAGCCATTTGCTCTCTAGCACTCCTGTCTCATCTGATTTGTGTTGGTTTGGGGGTTTATGTAGAATAATTTAACACCCTTGATTACTAGTAAATACGGGGATTTTTTTATTAATTCATTTAGTTTGGTTAAATACAATATAGGTTGAATGAATGATTGTAAGTCTAGGGTGACCATACAGGTCCTTTTGTTTTTTTAATGGTTTTTATTTGTGGAATACACCTTTGACCACCAGGTGGCCTAATGGGTAAACCTAGGGTGACGAGGAATCGCATCCATAACTTTATATTTAAATTTATCATTATATGTATTTTTATTAATAGCCACAAGATGGGCTATGTGGAGATTTATGTATTACATATACCCTGCTCCCTTAGCACGCACAAGGTTTTGCTGAAGCAACTTCCTGGATTGTTTGCTCATCATATCTGCACACTTATCGTCTGGAACCATGTGTGATGACATCTGAGCATCTGGATCTTGAAGTCCAAATAAGCGTGCACTGATTTCCCTGTGTAAGGGAGATCGCCGACTCTCTGGTAAGCCTCCAGTGTGAATTTACTGTGGGTATCACTGTTGTAATTTTTGGATTTTCCACTGAGCACATATTTTTCTTTTGGGACTTTTTCTTTAGGGACATTATTTTTCACAATTTTTTAATGTTCAATTTGAAACAATTTTTTAATGTTCAATTTGAAAAAAAAAATTTCTAGCCTTGTTTATTTTATATGCACATGTTATATATATATATATAGTGCCGCACTTTGTTTACTTATTGTTAGTGGGCCTAGTATCTGGGTTATAGTGCTTGTCTGCTGATCGAGTTTCCAAGCGCAGATAACCTCTCTTTTTTCTTTCACTGTATACACCCCAGAGTCCTGACCACTGCACTGTATACACCCCAGAGTCCTGACCACTGCACGGCATACACCCCAGAATCCTGACCACTGCACTGTATACACCCCAGAGTCCTGACCACTGGCACTATATACACCCCAGAGTCCTGACCACTGCACAGCATACACCCCAGAGTCCTGACCACTGCACGGCATACACCCCAGAATCCTGACCACTGCACTGTATACACCCCAGAGTCCTGACCACTGCTCAGCATACACCCCAGAGTCCTGACCACTGCACTGTATACACCCCAGAGTCCTGACCACTGCACTGTATACACCCCAGAGTCCTGACTACTGTACAGCATACACCCCAGAGTCCTGACCACTGGCACTATATACACCCCAGAGTCCTGACCACTGCACAGCATACACCCCAGAGTCCTGACCACTGCACGGCATACACCCCAGAATCCTGACCACTGCACTGTATACACCCCAGAGTCCTGACCACTGCTCAGCATACACCCCAGAGTCCTGACCACTTCACTGTATACACCCCAGAGTCCTTACTACTGTACAGCATACACCCCAGAGTCCTGACCACTTCTCAGCATAAACCCCAGAGTCCTGACCACTGCTCAGCATACACCCCAGAGTCCTGACCACTGCACAGCATACACCCCAGAGTCCTGACCACTGCTCAGCATACAACCCAGAGTCCTGATCACTGCTCAGCATACACCCCAGAGTCCTGACCACTTCTCAGCATACACCCCAGAGTCCTGACCACTGGCACTATATACACCCCAGAGTCCTGATCACTGCACAGCATACACCCCAGAGTCCTGACCACTTCTCAGCATAAACCCCAGAGTCCTGACCACTGCTCAGCATACACCCCAGAGTCCTGACCACTGCACAGCATACACCCCAGAGTCCTGACCACTGCACAGCATACACCCCAGAGTCCTGACCACTGCACAGCATACACCCCAGAGTCCTGATCACTGCTCAGCATACACCCCAGAGTCCTGACCACTGCTCAGCATACACCCCAGAGTCCTGACCACTGCTCAGCATACACCCCAGAGTCCTGACCACTTCTCAGCATACACCCCAGAGTCCTGACCACTGGCACTATATACACCCCAGAGTCCTGATCACTGCACAGCATACACCCCAGAGTCCTGACCACTTCTCAGCATAAACCCCAGAGTCCTGACCACTGCTCAGCATACACCCCAGAGTCCTGACCACTGCACAGCATACACCCCAGAGTCCTGACCACTGCACAGCATACACCCCAGAGTCCTGACCACTGCACAGCATACACCCCAGAGTCCTGATCACTGCTCAGCATACACCCCAGAGTCCTGACCACTGCTCAGCATACACCCCAGAGTCCTGACCACCGCACAGCATACACCCCAGAGTCCTGACCACTGCACAGCATACAACCAGAGTCCTGACCACTGCACTGTATACACCCCAGAGTCCTGACAGCTGCACTGTTTACACCCTAGAGTCCTGGCCGCTGCACTGTATACACCCCAAACCACTGCACTGTATACACCCCAAAGTCCTAACCACTGCACTACAACTCAGAGTCATGACTACTAAACTGTATATACCCTAGCATCATGAATCTGCACTGTATACATCCCAGAATCCTGACAGCTGCACTGTATACACCCCAGAGTCCTGACCGCTGAACTGTAAATACCCCAGAGCTATCACTGCTGAACTATAGACACTGTGTTGTTTGTTACATAGTTCTGACCAAGGTATGTATTGTTCTAACAGTTGCTTGTTTTTAAGGGCACATGCACACTGGCCCAGCGCGCCATACACCATTACGAAGAACTGTATTTCTGCGCCTGGGAGAAAAAAGTAAATGAAAGGCTGGCACCTGCAGAGGCTATACAGCTGTAATCACATATTCAACCAAATTTCTTTGGTACAGTTTCAGCGCCTGGCAGCATGTCATTGACTTGTACAGGTTGGTGACCCTAGGGCACAAAAATACAGTCCTTTTATGCCCCTCTGTGCCCGTGTGCATGAGCCAATAGTATTACCCAACTGTTCTACTTTTGGATAGGCTTAGAAAAAATGTTACATTTTGGTCAGAAAAAGACATACAGTATATAATAGAATGAATACTGTAGAAGGCACCCTATAAAAATGCCCTAAAATTGTCCCTTTGAGCATTGTACTGAGAGATCTACTTGAATATTTTATATTTATCGTTTACAGCCAAAAGGTATAGCTCTTTCACTTTCTCAGCTTGCTGACTTTACTCCTTTGCAGAAAACGTACCATAAGTAATAAAAAAGGAGAATCAACATGGCAGCTACACAACTGTCATCAACAGGGCAGCTACACAACTGTCATTTTCACCACGTGCCCCTTCCCCTGATCTCTCTGTCAATATCGATGGCATTACTATCAGTCTATCCCCACATGCCAAGGTCCAAGGTGTTGTCCTGGACTCTGAACTCTCCTTCAAGCCCCACATCCAATCACTATCCAAATCTTGCCTCCTCAACCTCCTCAACATCTCCAAAATACGCCCCTTTCTAACCAAAGACACAACACTCCCTGGTCATCTCGCGCCTCGACTACTGCAATTCCCTTCTCATTGGCTTACCTCTACATAGGCTATCCCCCCTTCAATCCATCATGAATGCTGCCACCAGACTCATCCACCTTACCAATCGCTGCTCCTCTCTGTCAATCCCTCCACTGGCTTCCGCTCATCCAACAAATTAAATTCAAAATACTTACAACATCTTACAAAGCAATCCACAGCTTAGCCCCCGGCTACATCACTAGCCTAGTATCAAAATACCAACCTAATCGCTCTCTTCGTTCCTCTCAAAACCTCCTGCTTTCTAGCTCCCTCGTCACCTCCTCCCATGCTCACCTCCAGGAATTTTCCAGAGCCTCTCCAATCCTATGGAACTCCTTACCCTTATCTGTCCGATTATCTCCTACTCTATTAGCTTTTAGACGATCTCTGAAAACCCTCCTCTTCAGAGAAGCCTATCCTATCCACACCTAACTATACTTCAATTTTTTCCATCAGACCATCCCCCACGGTTATTGCCTTTTGTTTCACTTGACCCTCCTTTCTAGATTGTAAGCTCTAATGGGCAGGGCCCTCTAGTTCCTCCTGTATTGAACTGTATTGTAACTGTATTGTCTTCCCTCACATTGTAAAGCGCTGTACAAACTGTTGGCGCCATATAAATCCTGTATAATAATAAAAATAAAAATAGCAGCAGAGCATTTTCCCGTATGTTAGGTTACGTTTAGCTTAAAAATGTAATAAATATAATTTTTTACCATAATTTGTTTAGTTACGTCTTATTTTGTGAATACACTTTTAAAAAAGGAATATAAAAGGTAAACACTATGAGAACAATAGAAAGACCATCATTAATTATGTGGAACACACCAAAGTTCTGTATTTGAAGTGACGTCAGTCCCGGGCTGAAATACCAGCAATGTCAAGGACAAGACAAATGACCTTTTTATGCAGGCTGCTTTAAAAAACACACTGAGCAGAACTAATCAATATAAATTAATTTAGAAAGACAACAAGTTCAGTGCAGAGCTCAACTTGTTAAGGTCATGGCAAAATTTGCCGTGAGAAAACTCAATCATGCTTGAAAACTAAAAAAATAGGACAGGAAGATACTTAGAATAATGTAAAGATTAAACTGAGGGACTAAAATATGAGACATGTATGTATTATTTGCAAGGCTACACACACACAAAAATAAATACATTGTTTTAAACCATTTTCTGTGCATATTAATAAAGTTTTATGTGGACTAATCACATGTGGTTATATTACAGTTCTTCCTCTGCAATGAAAAATGAACAAAGCATATCCTTCTATAGTATGAACTTGCCTCCATCCAAAGTAGTGTGATTTCTGTTTGCTGCCCGCCTTCTCTGCTACCTGCTTGAGTAATCTCAGGCAGCTAATGCCAACTCCAAGGTATCAGGGGGACTACAGCACACAGCCTGTGATTGGCAGTCTCAGTTGTGCATGTTTCCCTATGAGTTTGTGTTGAGGGGGACGTGTCCATGCCCTCTACTCAACTCTCATCTTACAGTCAGCTCCCTGCTATGTGCTGTGCAGCGTGTGACATCAGATCCCCACCCCCTGCCTGCTAGAGCTCAGAAATGCCGTGCAAAATGTACGCTTTGGGAGGCTGTAGAGAATGGGACTGCAGATAAACAGGTACAACTTACATAGGAGGCTATAATGTCGTTCTATCACCTGAGGCTAGTCACTTCACTGGATATACAGTATGTAAGGGTTTACAACCATGTTAAATAAGGGGCTAGTTAACTGTCTGTCAGACTGCTGGGGGCCTGGCTGTTGGCAGTAAGGCCACATTGAGACTGCCTAATATCTGCAGCTAGCTTTGCACTTCTTTGTACCATATGTCTTATGCTACTGTTAGCTTTACTCTATCTTGAAAACTGAAAAACTCAATAAATTTCCTGAGAAACAAATATCTGCAGCTAGTTTGCTGCATTTAGAGGGGGCTTCTGGATGCAGCAACACTTGTGCAATGGTTGCATACAAACTGGCCAACTGCCTGCAGTTAGTTTGTGCAGACAAAAATTAGCAGAAACTCCAAGCCTGGACACACACTGGCTATATCTAGGGTCAGTTGGAGACTCTATTTGCATAGATGAGCAGTTATATTCAAACATTAGCAGCACAGAGAACAAATCTGACAGCAGTCGCTGGTCACACACACTGTGTGCAAGCAGCGTTTACAACAACCAGCAAGAATCGACTGACTTTTTCCAGCGGCCACCCTTGGTCTTTTAGACTCCTGATGTCTCATCTGCCCTCCATTGAAGCTCCATTGAAGCTAAAGCAGAGCATATTGTGCTCCATTAGCTTCATCCCTGGCCATAGCGGACAGGAAAAGTGACATGTCAAACCAGAAGGGATGTTATACACATTGATTCTGAGTTCTTTGCAGCTGGGGAAGATCAACAAACATAGGATCACTGGTCTTCCTCCCCTCTGCTTGGTGGCACCTGCAATGCGAGTCCTGGCCTGCAGGTGGGGCAGCGGAGCCTAGGAAGCATGGTGGGGGGGCAATGAAAACGACTTCATCAGAAAGCAGACAGTTGGCTTGTGAAAGAAAAGCACACTCCCAGTTGCTACAGTGGGTGTAATTCACCCCCCCTCGCTGGAACCAAACTTAAAGCGGAGTTCCAGCCATTTCACTCACCTGTCCAACGGTCCAGCGATGCGGCCCGCCGAAGCCTCGATCCTCTCCCTCGGCGCCGGCATCACTGCTGTGGGCACCCGGCTGTGACAGTTTGCGGCTTCGCAGCTGGGTACCCACTGCGCATGCGCGAGTCGCGCTGCGCGTCTTGATTGGTCGGCAATCTTCTGGGACCTCTGACATGTCCCAGAAGATTGCAGGGAGGGAGGGGGAGAGGAGAACTTCCGTTCAGGGCGCCGCGGCGCTCCGAGCGGAAGTGGGAGCTGGTACCTGTCAAAACTAGGTACCCGCTCCCCTCCCAAAAAAATTACATGCCAAATGTGGCATGTCAGGGGGTTAGAATACCTAAAGCGGAAGTTCCACTTTTGGGTGGAACTCCGCTTTAAGACATACGTCAGTGGCAGTAAAACAATGAAACCTCCCCTGCAGTAGCAGTACAGCTTATTCAAGAACACACCCCCAGCAACAAAGCAATAGCAGCATACTAGAGTGTTGTCACTCTGTTCCCTCATCCTGCCAGCATGTTACTGTGCATTTCAGAGTGTGAATGTACAGTGCATTGCGAAAGTATTCGGCCCCCTTGAACTTTGCGACCTTTTGCCACATTTCAGGCTCAAAATTATTCAGCCCCTTTACTTTCAGTGCAGCAAACTCTCTCCAGAAGTTCAGTGAGGATCTCTGAATGATCCAATGTTGACCTAAATGACTAATGATGATAAATAGAATCCACCTGTGTGTAATCAAGTCTCCGTATAAATGCACCTGCACTGTGATAGTCTCAGAGGTCCGTTTAAAGCGCAGAGAGCATCATGAAGAACAAGGAACACACCAGGTAGGTCCGAGATACTGTTGTGGAGAAGTTTAAAGCCGGATTTGGATACAAAAAGATTTCCCAAGCTTTAAACATCCCAAGGAGCACTGTGCAAGCGATAATATTGAAACGGAAGGAGTATCAGACCACTGCAAATCTACGAAGACCTGGCCGTCCCTCTAAACTTTCAGCTCCAAGTTAATCCCCCCCTCCACCGAATGATTTGGACCGGTGCACAAAGCAAGGTCCATAAAGACATGGATGAGCGAGTTTGGGGTGGAGGAACTTTACTGGCCTGCACAGAGTCCTGACCTCAACCCGAAAGAACACCTTTGGGATGAATTAGAGCAGAGACAGCGAGCCAGGACGTCTCGTCCACATCAGTGCCTGACTTTACAAATGCGCTTCTGGAAGAATGGTCAAACATTACCATAGATACACTCCTAAACCTTGTAGACAGCCTTTCCGGAAGGGTTGAAGCTGTAATAGCTGCAAAGCGTGGACCAATTCAGCATTGAATCCTACGGACTAAGACTGGGATGCCAATAAAGTTCATGTGCGTGTAAAGGCAGGTGTCCCAATACTTTTGACAATATATTGTATATGTATATATATATATATATATATATATATATATATATATATTGTGACAGGAAGTCAGGTAAATCTGGGAATGTAGTCACTGAGAGGAGACACATTCCCACCTGCTTTGAAAGTTCACTGATACTATAGGGTGTTGGCTGCAGAGAGAGCCAGCAGGAAGTTGAAAACCATTCAGCTGTTCAGAATGAGGGGATCAAGGACTCTATAATTTGTCCAGAGAAAATCTATTGAGTGCTGCCTCCTGTCGCTGTGTGAGCTGGGAAGAGGAGGACAGACATACGTGTACCTCCCGACGCCGTGTGGGCATGGGAGAAGGACTGCTGCCGCCTGTCGCCGTGTGGGCTGGGAGAGGGGGACAGTCGGATGTGTGCCTCCCGACAAGCTGGTGAGCATGGGAGAAGACCCCCTACAGCGATGTGAAGCTAAGGAGGGTAACCACGAGTGAAGACGTCTCAAAGGTGAGAAGACAAAGTGTTCCATGTGAAGAGTGTGAAGAGTAAAGGGACCTGTTAAATGAACTGTGTTCAAGGTGAAGAATCTGAAGAGTAAAGGATCCTGTTATAAATGAACATGTGCTGTGTGAAAGAAAACAAAGGGACATGTTCAATGGACAATGTTTGTGCTGTGTGAAAAGCAAACAAATGGACATTTGAGTGTCTGCTGTAGGATCAGCAGTGTCGGCCCAACAGTAGGTTGGAAAGACTTCTTAGGTAGGTTCCAGCGTGAGAAGGTAGCCGCCCACAGAGGCAAGGATTTTTTTTGTCTTTTATTTTATTTTGGCTGTTTTGACGCTTGCAATTATGTGAAGTAAATTGCATGAATAAATCAGTCTTGTTTTCAACCTCTGCTCGGCTATCTCTCTGTGAAAACGCACCCCCAAAGGGGTCACCCATACGCCTACCACCGAGCTAATCCCTTACATATGGTGGAGGTATGCAGTGGGCAGAAGCAGCAAGATCCCTGCAAGGAAGTGCAAATGTTTGATGAACTTTATCTGGTGCATGAGATTGCACAATCTATGTGTGCAGGAGAGAAGATCCTGACAGAAAAAAAAAAAAAAAAAAGTGTTTTAAAGAGACAGCGGTCTCAAAATTATTTGATGAACTTTGTTGTGTCTGGTGCAAGTGACTGTACAAACTGTGTGTGCAGGAAAAGAGATCTTGCAAGAGAGAGAAAAACTACATGTGTTAAAGAGACAGTGGTCTGAAAATTTTTTGCTGGACTGTGAAAAATTTGTGGAGTTATTGAAGATGGGGCGATCCAAACGCCTGAAAAATGCAAAGATAGATGAAATGAGAGACCGGATTCTATGGATGGAGGGGATGTTACCGTCTGAACCAGCCCCATCCATGCCTAAAGAGAGTCTACTAAAGAGGAAGGTTGTTGTCCCTAGCAACACTGATGAAACTGCTATGGAGACGCAGTGTGCTCAGATGAAAAGTAAACCCAAAATGGGGGAGATGCTGAAACAACGGAGCTTTGCAGCTCAACAAAAGGCTCATCAAGAGAGCATGGCAGGCTGGAAACAGAGACGCCAGCAGCCAATGGAGGCCATCGGTTTGGAGGAAACAGAGTATGTGTGCAGGGCTGAGTTGGATGCCTTGCAACGGAAAATGGAAGAAAAGGAACAAGCCTTGGAATTGCTTAAAATGGAGCATAGAAACTTGCAGGAAATGAATGAACTACTCAAGTCTCATGTGTTACAGTGGGAAGAATCCACTGCTCTTCTTTTGGTCGAGTTGCAAAAATGTCAAGACACTATAAAGGAGAAAGATACCATCCTCATGGAAAAGGAAATTGAAATTCAGACTTTGCAGAAGCAAAGTATGTGTGAAATGTTGGAGTTGCGTAATCAGCTGTAAAAAAGTCTTCAGTGTTTGGAAGTTACAAAAATAGACCTGCAGGAGTCGCAGGAACAGAATGTTGCTCTGAAAGCGACATTGTCTCTCAGCGACAACGAGAAAAGTGAAAGAGAGGCTAAATTACTGAGTACTGTGTATGAGCTCACCACTTTGAGCAATGTGGTAGATGAATTACGTGCAGACTGTGAAAGTTGGAAAGGTGAAGCCCAACGTTTCCAGCAGCAGTTAAAGGAGAAAGAAGCCTGTGTGGCAGAATTACAGTCTCATTCCCAGAAACTAGCCAATGAGGTGAAGGCTCTTATGCAGGGAAAAGGAGATTGTGAACATAAGAGGGAAAAAGTAGAGGCACAGCTTCTGGAATCGCAAGTCAAGGTGTCAGAAGGTGACCGATTGTGTGCTAAGCTGTCAGAGAAGGCAAACCGACTGCAGGTTGAGTTGGACAATGTTACAAATCAGCTTTCTCAAGCAGACAGAAAATCTAGAGAAATTGCGGAAGATTTTTCTATCTTGGAATCGCAGCTGCAAGACACGCAGGAACTCTTACAGGAAGAGAGGTGTCAAAGGCTGAGTTTTAGCACAAAGCTCAAACAAATGGAAGATGAGAAAAATGGCTTCCTGGAACAATTAAAAGAGGAGGCGGAAGCAAAGAAAAACCTATCAGAGCAAGTCGCAACATTGCAAGCTCAGATAGCGGATATGAAAAAACGCATGGAAGAAAGCGTTGGTTCATTACAGTGTGTTGAAGATGTGAAAAAGAAGTTTGATCAGATGCTTGGTGAAGAGAAGACTGTGTCTGCAAAATATGCAGAAGAACGCGCACGTGCAGAAACGGAGGTGCGTGATAACGAGAGCAAAGCCCTGTTCTTGGCTCGCTCTTTGGAGGAAGCTCTAGAGTGTAAGGCTGAACTAGAAAGTGTTAACAAACAGCTGCGTACAGAAATGGAAGAATTGATCAGCTCCAAGGATGATGTTGTGAAAAGCGTTCAGGAGCTAGAAAAGTCTAAGCGAGCCTTAGAACAGCAAGTAGAAGAGATGAATATTCCGTTGCAGGAACTGGAAGAGGAATTCCAGGCAACAGAGGATCTGTCCCAAAGAGGGGATAGTGTGCCTGATGCAGTTTTTAAAAGGATCAGTGTTTTGGGGTCTGTCCTGAGTGAGCCTCAGAAATGTGATGACACGTGGCTTGAATCACCCCTTTGGAATAAACCGTTCCTTCAAAAACTTCAAGCATTGGAAAATGTATCATTAGAGCTTCAGCAAACAAAAGAGTTGTGTAAGAAATGTGATGATTTCTCAGTTCAGGCTGAAAACCTAGTGGAGAAAACTAAAGCGGAGAAAACTAAAGCAAGTGATATAAATCTGGGAGAAAAAAGCAAACGCCACCTAGTGGAGAAAACTAAGGCTGTTGGTGAAAACGTGAAGCAAATGAATAAGTGCCTTTCAGGGAGTGTTTCCAAAATGGAACTGGTGAAAGACGGGTGGCAGAAGTTTGATCGGGATCTTGAGATACATTCCATGTGGAATTCAGATAGAGAAAAGGAACTAGGTGACCTTGAGCGGTCAAATAGTTCAGCAGAAAGTGCATTGAAGAAACCTGTAAAAGAATGTGTTGCAGTTCCATGCTTCTTCACTGATGCAGAGAGGAGGTCTATAATGGATACCACCCAGATCGCTGGGTTCAACTGTGTTGTTGCCTTTGACCCCTATGTTGGTGGAAGGAAAGTTGATGATGTTCTGGTTGGCTTCTTCTGTGAAGAGTTTGGCAAGAAATATAAACTGAATATCACATCAAATAGTAGGCCTTTACTGCGACTCGCTCAGGAGGGCGAAAAGTTTAAGAAGTTGATGAGTGCAAATGCTTCAGATCTGCCTATGAATATGAAATGTTTGGTGAATGATATTGATATCTCTGGGAAAAGGAACAGGGGTCACTTTGAAGAAATGTGTGACAGCCTGTTGTCTCAATTGGAAAATCCTCTGCACAGCATCTTAGAGCAAGCAAAGCTCAAGAAGGAAGATCATTCCCTTTTACAACAAAAAGTCAATGATTGTGTACAGATGTATGGAGAGGCAACTCAAGTCACAGAGGGATGTCAAGAGTCCCTACTTGGAACAAAGCTTAGTGAAGCAAAGGTTCTCAAAGTTTTGTGGAAAACAATTATGGATTGCAGAGAGAGGCGTCTTAAGAATGTTGAAGACATTAAGACTAGCCCAATTGAGTTGCCTATGGATCACGGTCCTCCATGGTGGATTGGACAGACGGTTATGAGGGACAAACTGTCTGACATTTATGAGAAAGCTGTCAATGAAGATGACAGAAATGAGAAGGAGCAAAATTATGCCAAAAATGCAGTTGAAGAATGTGTATATGAGATGAGAGACAAACTGTGTGGCATTTATGAGAAATCTGTCAGTGAAGATGACAGAAACAGTTTCATCCGGAAGCTTGAGGATAATAGGAGGCTTATCAGTGAGTCAGCAGTGCCTGACACATGCGTGCCTGGAAATATGTGTCCCAACCCTAGGGTTGAAACAAGAGGGGGGGGTATGTGACAGGAAGTCAGGTAAATCTGGGAATGTAGTCACTGAGAGGAGACACATTCCCACCTGCTTTGAAAGTTCACTGATACTATAGGGTGTTGGCTGCAGAGAGAGCCAGCAGGAAGTTGAAAACCATTCAGCTGTTCAGAATGAGGAGATCAAGGACTCTATAATTTGTCCAGAGAAAATCTATTGAGTGCTGCCTCCTGTCGCTGTGTGAGCTGGGAAGAGGAGGACAGACATACGTGTACCTCCCGACGCCGTGTGGGCATGGGAGAAGGACTGCTGCCGCCTGTCGCCGTGTGGGCTGGGAGAGGGGGACAGTCGGATGTGTGCCTCCCGACAAGCTGGTGAGCATGGGAGAAGACCCCCTACAGCGATGTGAAGCTAAGGAGGGTAACCACGAGTGAAGACGTCTCAAAGGTGAGAAGACAAAGTGTTCCATGTGAAGAGTGTGAAGAGTAAAGGGACCTGTTAAATGAACTGTGTTCAAGGTGAAGAATCTGAAGAGTAAAGGATCCTGTTATAAATGAACATGTGCTGTGTGAAAGAAAACAAAGGGACATGTTCAATGGACAATGTTTGTGCTGTGTGAAAAGCAAACAAATGGACATTTGAGTGTCTGCTGTAGGATCAGCAGTGTCGGCCCAACAGTAGGTTGGAAAGACTTCTTAGGTAGGTTCCAGCGTGAGAAGGTAGCCGCCCACAGAGGCAAGGATTTATTTTGTCTTTTATTTTATTTTGGCTGTTTTGACGCTTGCAATTATGTGAAGTAAATTGCATGAATAAATCAGTCTTGTTTTCAACCTCTGCTCGGCTATCTCTCTGTGAAAACGCACCCCCAAAGGGGTCACCCATACGCCTACCACCGAGCTAATCCCTTACATAATATATATATATATATATATATATATATATATATATATAAATGCAGCACCCTCCTAGGTAGGTGCTAGGTAAAAGCATCTTATGCTCCTTCTGCTTATCAGGGGAGCCTGATCTTTTAGGTTGCCTGTTTCCAGGTGTGATTCACTTGGTCTGAGGGAGTGTCCCCATTGTATCCAATAGGGGAGCCGGTTGGACAGTGGAGGAATCCCAGCCAGTCACACATAGGCTTTTGTGAGAGTGCCAGTGAAAAGGGCTGACGGCTGTCTCTCCTCCTGTTGTATGAGGAAAGGGGTCATAGGCAGTGGGCCTAGTGAACCAGGTGTGGAGTTGAGCTGCAGAGGATACAGTAAAACTGACAGTGGAGCTGTTGGCAGAGTCTTCCGGGAAAAACAGTGTCCATGACTACCAGGGGACTTGCCAAAGGGTCTGCCCAGGAAGGGAGATCACTCCAGTGAAGTCAGAGGATCAAGAGGTCAGCTCACACAGAGTGTCAGAGTAAAGGGGGTGCCATATAGAACCCTGAAGAGTAGGGACAAAGGGGGTGCCAAGTAGGACCCTGAAGAGCGATTCACAATACAGTACAGTTCACTTAAATCTATCTTCACTAAAGTGACAAGGTGAAGCAGAGGCCTTGTCGCATCCTGTGTTAACCAGAAGTCCCAGCAAATTGTACATAGTTATTCAGTTGGAGTATCCCACTCATCCCTTCTCCTATCCCAGTTCTCAAATAAACCAACAAAAAAACAAAACCCCTGGACTGTTTTCTGACTGAGCCAAGCACTTAGAATATGCTATATTGTCAGGTTGTTGCTATGGGTAATCCAGGGGAATCCCTAACCAGCAGCTCCCATGGGTGTAGTGCTACACATATATATATATATATATATATATATATATATATATATATATATATATATATATATATATAAAATTAATGAATATAAAACAACATTTTCAATATTGTCCCAGGGTTTGGTTTTGAGGGACGCACAGCAGCTGTTGGAAATACATCTCTGTAGCCTTTATAAAGAGAAGCACACGCACACAGCCACACTTTGCCTGACCCGAGAGCTGAGACAAGGAAGTTGGTCCAGCTGCGCATTAAATAGTGTGGATAATATGTCTATATTTGGTGTAAAATTTCACATATGTGGACGACTAACCTAATTATAATCCTATGGAGTTTTGCATTTGTCAAACATCAGTCTGATGTGTCATAAATATTTCTGTTTGAGGACTTTCTTTAAATTAATTAATAGTATGACAAAGTGATTCATTTCCATTGGTGTTAAGTAATGTTCTTGTAGAATGATTGCGAAGTTCAGAAAGCAGATGGGAAGACATGAGATCCCCGCGTCCTGTGTGTGTTTTTCTTATTACATTCTGCACAATACAGGGAGTCTGCCAAGGAAATGTTAACACATAAGAGGACTTACAGTTAAAGCTGAACTCCAGGCAAACGGTTAAATAAATGGTTGAGCTACTTATATGAGAACTGTTTTTTCTGCCAAAGGATTTGTAGTTCTGCCCACCCAGATGTAAACCAGAAAACCTGCCAAACAGCACAGCCAGGACCTGCACTCCCCTTGAGACCTCTCTGCAAACTACACAAAAAATATTGCCCGCATCAGTGTTTCCTAAACTTTTATCAGTCACGGCACCCTTTGAAAGCATGGAAAATCTCAAGGCACCCCAGTGTAAAATGGGGTAACCCATCATATCAGAATCCCCCCTTTTACAGCAGAGTTCCCCCCTTCCACATCAGAGTCCTCATCCCTCCCCTTCCCTCCTTTCACATAAGAGTCCTCAGTCCCCTCCCCCTTCCACATCAGGGTCCTCACTTCCCCCCTCTTTCATATTAGAATCCTTAGCCTCCCCCCTTTTACATCCCAGTCCTCATCTCCCCTTCCCCCTCTTCCACATTAGAGTCCTCAGCCCCCCTTGTTTTAAAAATAATCTGTCCCCTCTTTCACATCAGAATCCTCAATTTCCCTGTCTATTTCCTCCACTCCCCCCCCGATCACATGAAACCCCTCAGTTGCCCCCCCACACACACAAAGCTATGGCAGCATGGATGTGGGCGAGAGGCAGAGCAGGTCTAAACAGAGGCGGACTTCCATCCCCTTTTAAATGCAAGGGAAGTCCTGAATGTTGCCCACCTGGATTAGCCTCATGTGTTTACATGATGATGGTGGCTCAGAGGAAGAGGCACGGCCTCGAAACGTGTCAGCCCTCCGTCTTCATGAGACATTGGACTTTTTAAAAAAGATGCTGCTCTATGGAATTGATATGCTGGATTATTACGCATGTTTGTGAGTAGTTGATATTAAACGTATGTTATTAAAAGTCCGCTGAGGATAATGCGCTAGGCTGGTGCGCCCTTTCTTTTTGTTTATATTTGCAGTGTTGTTGACCACCCCGGTCGTAGAGGGCAGCAAAGCTCAACCATAGTGGATGCCAAGTGTGAGTTCCGGGATAGAGGCAGCCTGAGGACCTAGTTCTGAGCGCAGGAGCAGGGTGCTCAGCATCACTATTTAAGTTTCTGGACCATGGATAGGCTGCATGACAAGGGCGCCATGATGCTAAACCCCAACTTTGTGCTCCCCTCCCCCTACCACCACCAGCAGTTTACAATTTTTTTTATATTTAAATTTTTCCCCAAAGTCTTTAGGCTGACAACCATGGTGCTCTTCCATGTTTATCTTCACCAGGTGGTGAATGGACCTCAATGATTCTAGGAGGTTTCACATTGATTGTGGGATGCCAGGATGATGCCCTCTTATGAGACAGACCCATAACACCCTGCATACACAGGATCTCCTCAACATTTTAGTTAATATACAGTTAGTGGCTCCAATGCCCTCCTTCCTGACCCCCTGGCAGATCACACACTTTCATGCCCCCCCCCACACCGTCAAGATCTTTGCTATGCAACCTGGTCAGCTCCACACACTTAGTAAAATATAGTGAGGCACTACTACCCTTACTGAGTGCTAATTAATAAATAATACATTAATATTTTTGGTTGAAACCCAGAAAAAAAATCAATTTTCAAAAAGTGCAATTGTGCCTTTTGAAGTGCAATCTAATATTTTGTGTATACTGTATCTTGGAATGGGATATAGTGTAACACGATTATCCTTTATAAACACAAATAGATATTAAACCATGAATATTCAAATAATTTTTAAAAGTGCAATTATGCTATTCCAAGTGCAATCAAATAAATGTGCAAATAATGCAAAAAGTGCAGAAATGCATAAAGATGTACATCAGAATTATTCTGCTATCATGAATGTTATAGTAATTTCCAAAGTGCAATAGTGCAATTCCAAGTGCAATCAAACAAATGTGCAAAATGATGCAAAATGTGTAGGTCCCAAGGTGCATGTAAAAGTGCAACAGAATTGTTTTGCTTTACTCAATAACTTTTTTTTAAAGTGATTAAGTGTAAACAGGATTATAAATTATGGTGCAAGGTTTGTGAATAAAGAATGACAATATATTATGCTCGGGTGACAGAGCGTGATATATTCATGAGTGGGTACTTAGTGGATATACAGTATATACAGTCAGGTCCATAAGTATTGGGACAACAACACAATTCTAAACCTTTTTGGCTCTATACACCACCACAATGGATTTGAAATGAAACAAACAAGATGTACTTTAACTGCAGACTTTCAGCTTTAATTTGAGGGTATTTACATCCAAATCAGGTGAAAGGTGTAGGAATTGCAACAGTTTGTATATGTGCCTCCCACTTTTTAAGGGACCAAAAGTAATGGGACGATTGGCTGCTCAGCTGTTCCATGGCCAGGTGTGTGTTATTCCCTCATTATCCCATTCACAAGGAGCAGATAAAAGGTCCAGAGTTCATTTCAAGTGTGCTATTTGCATTTGGAATCTTTTGCTGTCAACTCTCAATATGAGATCAAAAGAGCTGTCGCTATCAGTGAAGCAAGCCATCATTAGGCTGAAAAAACAAAACAAACCCATCACAGAGATAGCAAAAACATTAGGTGTGGCCAAATCAACTGTTTGGAACATCCTTAAAAAGAAAGAGCGCACCGGTGAGCTCAGCAACACCAAAAGACCCGGAAGACCACGGAAAACAACTGTGGCTGATGACCAAAGAATTATTTCCCTGCTGAAGAAAACACCCTTCACAACAGTTGGCCAGATCAAGAACACTCTCCAGGAGGTAGGTGTATGTGTGTCAAAGTCAAAAATCAAGAGAAGACTTCACCAGAGTGAATACAGAGGGTTCACCACAAGATGTAAACCATTGGTGAGCCTCAAAAACAGGAAGGTCAGATTAGAGTTTGCCACACAACATCTGAAAAAGCCTTCACAGTTCTGGAACAACATCCTATGAACAGATGAGACCAAGATCAACTTATACCAGAGTGAGGGGAAGAGAAGAGTATGGAGAAGGAAAGGAACTGCTCATGATCCAAAGCATACCACCTCATCAGTGAAGCATGGTGGTGGTAGTGTCATGGCGTGGGCATGTATGGCTGCCAATGGAACTGGTTCTCTTGTATTTATTGATGATGTGACTGCTGACAAAAGCAGCAGGATGAATTCTGAAGTGTTTGGGGCAATATTATCTGCTCATATTCAGCCAAATGCTTCAGAACCCATTGGACGGCACTTCACAGTGCAGATGGACAATGACCCGAAGCATACTGCGAAAGCAACCAAAGAGTTTTTTAAGGGAAAGAAGAGGAATGTTATGCAATGGCCAAGTCAATCACCTGACCTGAATCCGATTGAGCATACATTTCACTTGCTGAAGACAAAACTGAAGGGAAAATGCCCCAAGAACAAGCAGGAACTGAAGACAGTTGCAGTAGAGGCCTGGCAGAGCATCACCAGGGATAAAACGCAGCGTCTGGTGAGGTCTATGCATTCCAGACTTCAGGCTGTAATTGACTGCAAAGGATTTGCAACCAAGTATTAAAAAGTGAAAGTTTGATTTATGATTGTTAATCTGTCCCATTACTTTTGGTCCCTTAAAAAGTGGGCGGCACATATACAAACTGTTGTAATTCCTACACCGTTCACCTGATTTGGATGTAAATACCCTCAAATTAAAGCTGAAAGTCTGCAGTTAAAGCACATCTTGTTTGTTTCATTTCAAATCCATTGTGGTGGTATATAGAACCAAAAGATTAGAATTGTGTCTATGTCCCAATATTTATGGACCTGACTGTAGATATATTCAAAGGAATGAATTATATATATATATATATATAAAAAATGGAAAGATTGGAATATTTTATAAGTGCAATATGATGTACAGTAGTTCCAAAAAACGTCCATAAAAGTGTGGACCAATTCATATAATGGATATACAGTCCAAAATTCTGTGAGGTCTCTTCTATCCCATTTTTTTGGGGTGATCCGTGCTAAAAAATAGGTTGTGCGCTTGGTGAGTGATCCATGCTCTTCAACATTAATCTGTGCTAGCAACTCACCAGATATATTCAGGCCTCCCGGAACTATACAGCTGGTATATAACCTGTTTTTGTCCGGATCTTCTATGTTAGGGGTTCCCAAACTATGGCCCTCCAGCTGTTCAGGAACTACAATTCCCATCATGCCTAGTCATGTATGTGAATGTCAGAGTTTTACAATGCCTCATGGGATGTGTAGTTTGGGAATCCCTGCTCTATGTGGTCAGGTCAGACTCCTTAGTGTTGGGGTCACATGAAGTAACTCAGGGATAACTCAGGGATAAAAAGCGCATGAAATCTCTCATTGCACAGATATATTTATTACAAAAAATGTGTTCACGGTAGGTAAAAGCAGATAAACTCACATTTGTTGGTGCTTTAGGAGTAGCACTGACTCTAAATCGCCTGTAGTGTTAAGGGACCGGCACTCGCATAGCGTGCGTTCCAAAAACGTGAATCTCCTTAACCGTATGCATTTCACCGGATGGCGTCCTCAGGAAGTTCCAATTTTAAGGGCAGGTGCGGCATTTCACTTACACACAGCGCCACACACTGGTGGAAATCTTCACTGCATGACCCAGCTCCTCTAGCACATGTGCACCATGAACTTTATTCTGTCCAATGGGAAGGTGGAACCAGTGGAGTGTTGACTTCCCATTGTAATTATTGCAGATTGCAGCATATATGCATGGGAGGAAAATGGAGATTTTCTAGAAGAGGTAGTGTGGTACAGTGAGGGAAAAAGTATTTGATCCCCTGCTGATTTTGTACATTTGCCCACTGACAAAGAAATGCTCAGACTATAAGTTTAATAGTTGGTTTATTTTAACAGTGAGAGATAGAATATCAACAAAAATATCCAGAAAAATGCATTTCAAAAAAGTTTTAAATTGATTTGCATTTTAACGAGTGAAATAAGTATTTGACCCCTTCGCAAAACATGACGGATTTCAGTTGATGCCAAAGAGCTAGATTTTGGTCTCATCTGACCACAACACTTTCACCCAGTTCTCCTCTGAATCATTCAGATATTTATTAGCAAACATCAGATGGCCTGTACATGTGCTTTCTTGAGCAGGGGGACCTTGTGGGCGCTGCAGGATTTCAGTCCTTCACAGCGTAGTGTGTTACCAATTGTTTTCTTAGTGTCTATGTTCCAAGCTGCCTTGAGATCATTGACAAGATTCTCCTCTGTAGTTCTGGGCTGTCTCCTCACCATTCTCATGATCATTGAAACTCCGCGAGGTGAGATCCCCAGACCAAAGGAGATTGACAGTTATTATGTGTTTCTTCAATTTGCGAATAATCCCATAAACTATTGTCACCCTCTCACCAAGCTGCTTGGCGATGGTCTTGTAGCCCATTCCAGCCTTGTGTATGTAGGTCTACAATACTTAATTCACTCATTAAATGCAAATCAATTTATAACTTTTTTGAAATGCGTTTTTCTGGATTTTTTTGTTGTTATTCTGTCTATCACTGTTAAAATAAACCTACCGTTAAAATTGTAGACTGATCATTTCTTTGTCAGTGGGCAAACATACAAAATCAGCAGGAGATCAAATACTTTTTTCCCTCACTGAATTCAGTGGGTCTCATAGTGAAGATTTCTGCAAAGCTGGGACTTAAAAGTTGACATACCTCAAAATCTGTAAATTGACATCCTATCTTTTATAGCAGAGGTTCATAAGACTGCTAATTCAAGCTTTGTTCCTGTGAGCACCTGCTAAACAAGTTAGTACATACTCCGACTTCCACTGCACACAAATTCCTCCATGCCGATCTGAAATCCTTAATTATTCACTTCAATGGCACCAATGCAGCGATAGCAGGCTGAGGCAGTGGTGGTTGCTCCCCTACCTCTCATGCACAGGTACCCTAATTATAACAGGCAGATTCAGTCTGTAAACTGATATCCCAATGGTAAATCAGGTGCTGAGCTGCACTACTGTCCACAATAGAAAATCAAAGCGCCATATATACAAACCAGATTCACTCCATTTCACGTATAATTTGCAGACATTTGTCAACAAGTTGTTTTGCAATGGCAGCAGATGTTTACTGTACATGGAGATGTCAAATACGCCACACATTGGCTGGGCTCATCTATATTACACATACTCCATCCTGGAGCAGTTTGTGGCAATTAAAGTGTAACTAAAGGCAAAACTTTTTCCAACATGGCAGCATACATGTGATTTAGCTCCGCCCCTATATCCACCCACAGGACATGTTTAAATCTAAAAAAGGAAAGCTCGAGCAACCTCCCCCAATTTTACATCTTTAAGTTCAGGGCAGCGCATGCAGAATGTCTATGGAGACATCTGCCATGCAGCAGGCTGGTTGGTGCCATGTACCTGCCTCAGGTGCTACAGGGAAGATCAGGGGCTCGTACATTTATTGACTTTGATGGAATGTTGGTCCAGGCTTCTATGTCCATTGTAATATAGTTAGTCAGGTTGAAAAAAGACACATCTAGCTCAACCAATGAAAAAACAAAAAAAAATAGTAAAGAAAACCCAACCATACAATCCCATATACACAATCCTATACCCTCAGTTGATCCGGAGGAAGGCGAAAAAACCCCAACAAAGCATGATCCAATTTGCTACAGCAGGGGAAAAATATTCCTCCCTTATCCCCCGAGAGGCAATCGGATATTCCCTGGATCAACTTTACCTATAAATATTAGTACCCACTTAAATTATGTACACTTATGGCACTTTTCCACTGCAAGTACCGGCTCGGCTCCACTTGGCCCTGCTTGGCCCGGTTTGGTTTTCCACTGCATGGTACGGTGTTGGAACGGTTCAGTACGGTTTGGTATGGTTTGCTTTTCCACTAAAGTAAGTGGGTGGGATAACAACGATTCTCTGACCAATCAGTGGCAAGCAGTGACAAACAGTCAAGGTTGCATGCAAAGGATTGTGGGATATGGTACCGGTACGGCCCTCTTGGAACCACAACTGAGGTGGTACTGTTTATGGTACTGTTTAGAGAGCCTTACCGTTCAGTTTCATGTAGTGGAAAAGCACCGCCGTACCGTACCGAACCGTTCGTACACCGTACCATGTGGTACCATGCAGTGGAAAAGCACAAAAGCGAGCCGAACCGTTCGGTTCTATGCAGTGGAAAAGCACCATTTGGAAAGAATCCAGGCCTTTTTTAAAGCAATCTAGTGAGCTAGCCAGAACCACCTCTGGAGGGAGCCTA
Source organism: Pelophylax lessonae (assembly GCF_965119305.1). Lineage (NCBI taxonomy): Eukaryota > Metazoa > Chordata > Amphibia > Anura > Ranidae > Pelophylax > Pelophylax lessonae. The sequence goes on along the minus strand of NC_138770.1, from coordinate 629,486,542 downwards.
TTCCACATTTTCACAGCTCTTACGGTGAAAAAAAGTTTGATCATACATTTTAGTTCTCCCTGTTTAGCTTGTTATTTATCACATGTATGCTGCCATGTTGGTGTCAGGAAAACAGAAAATTGTATCAAATACTTACTGTAATTTTCCTTTCCTGACGCCAATCCATGGCAGCATACGAACCCTCTCTTTTTTTATTTTGTTATTTTTACGGAGAATGGTGGAGGTTGCTCAAGCTTTTCCTTTATACATTTAAATAGATCCTGTGGGTGGATCTAGGGGTGGAGCTATATCACATGTATACTGCCATGGATTGGCGTCAGGAAAGGAAAATTACAGTAAGTATTTTATACAATTTTCCTTTTTTTTTTTAGCTTTGGATAGAGTGGGGAAGAATTAGACCCCTGCCAATCCTGTTTTTTTGGGGTCTGTGTCCCATTGGTCAGAGTCCTCCTTTATTTGTTCTGGTGACCACAGTCGCCAGGACAGAAAGTGAAATGGAAATCCTCACTTTTTGAGTTGGGTTCGAGTGGCCATAGATGGATCCAAATCGGCAAGTCAGCAGGGAGTGGCCAAATATTGATCCATGTGTGGCTGCCACCAGCCACACTTCTGTTGAACATGAATGTTGGAATGTTGGAATGTTGGGGGAGGGGTGATCCTCCATCCACCTCATTTGTGTGAATGTAGGAATCTGTTTGTCAGAATAAAAAAAGAAAAAAAAGAAAAAACATCTATAGCATAGCTTTTTGGCTTTTTGAAGAGAAATCTATCAACAGGAACATTATTCTGGTGACAACCAAGATGAAATGTCCTTTCACTTTACACTCACTTCCTGTTGTGTCTCAAAGACAGGACGTGATAAAAAATCCATTTAGAAAAAAAAACTCACAGGGGTTTTAACCTTGCCTATTTTAATCTATAAAACTGGAAAAAAAAAAATATGTTTTGACCTTGCATGCTTTTTCAAACTTGGAGAATGTTTCCATTCCACATTATGTAGTGATGTCACTCTGCTATCTCATAATTTTCCCTGAGAATGTTGCTAAGCTGATCTTTGGTGTAGGGAACTTTATAGCACACCAAATATGTCTCATTATTAGGTCAAAAGTGATGACATGTTGTTCTTCCATAGTGTAGGGAAAATTAGTGAGTAGAGGTAATTTAACAATACCCACTGACTCAGACAGCCTTTTCTCAGCAGAGCCCTGGATTTTATTCTGGCCGAGGCGTCTGTCTGCTCTTATTTTGCCATCCTGAACCTTTCTGACCTTGTCACAGAGGATTTTGGGCTGCAGATGTTTCATGCATTGTGCAAGGTGCTTGTGGCTTTGTGTGTGGTGATATTAGCCATGTTCCAGGTTGTCACTGCACACTTTACTGCCATAGGTTAACCCAGAACTTCTGACAAGTTCCCCGACAACCAAGATAAAACCAGCCTGAAATTTGTGTTGTGGGAGGTTGCTATAAATAGATTAGCAGAGAGCTTGTCTTGTTACAGCACAGCTCTGCAAGTCTCTGCCTATGTGGAGTGGGGGTGTGTGCCTTTCCTCCAATCAGCTGTCTTGGCTGTATGCAAAGAATCCACTCCCAGTGCTGAACAGAAAGAGAAAATCTCTAACACAATGTGCATTTTCTAAAAAATATATAGCTGAAGACAGCAGATATACATGTAAAGTAAAGGGGTAAAAATTGGAAGAGAACAAAAATTCTCCTCAATGGAAATCCCACGGAGGAGAGGGCATCCTGCTATGCCTAACGGCCGGGAATGAAGCCGGGAGCAACCATGCACAATTGGGTATAAAAAGACACTGGGGAACAGGGATGGGAAGGGGGACAGAACCCCCTAAGAACAGGGTTGCAAAATAGAAGGCTCAAACAGGTTTATGCATGACAAACAACTTTATTGATGAAAATTCAAAATAGTTAAAAATCACAGAACGCTGTGAAATGTTTTTGCACACTATTGGAATGCAAATAAGGACCTTGGGGGCCCTACCGGACAACGCTGCCAGATGGTATTATGGCAACCACACGCCAAACACAACATGTAAAACCTATGTAGGAGGATTTGTTTAATCTCTCTGTATCATCTGAGGCTGTTTACTTCACTGAGTATATGTGAGGGTTTACATCTACTTTAAGGCAGTCATCAAACACAAGACTTTAAAGTGACACTAAACAATATTCTTATTCTCCAAAAATAATCCATACAAATCCCTTACTTAATGGCCCTATAATTGATTGTTCATGAAATTTCTTATTGCTTTGGGCACAGACTTCTCCAAAATGGCACCTGGAAGCCATAGTAGAGGATGACTTAATCGTATGCTGCGCTCCCCCTAGTGGCAGTAGTAAAGCAGTGGTCATGTGACCATTCTGTTAACACTGAAGAAAAAGGGAAAATTAATTATAGATTATAAGATTGCTTTATCACCAACCAAAACACTCTCTATTCTCTGCACCTAACAAAGGGTACCACCAAACCCGCTTGCCTACACATCTGTCACTATAACGAGTGTCTCCATTGCAAGATTTCACATTTTCCCTTTTCCCTATTCCTGTTCTGGTGACAACTCATAATTCTGGATTTTTCCTCACTTTTATAAGCAATACCAGTGGTCTGCAAAACAAACAGTGAGGATGAATCTTCCTAGCAGATAGTAACAAAACCTATCGTAATCCTGTTGTAATTCCTCAAAACTCTATCCCAAAATAAAGAATGATTTTGTAGTACAGGACTGTAAAGGACTCTTAAAGCGAAACTCAACTGTATCTGAGCACCACAAGCTGAAAACACTATTTATTGCTACAAAAGGTAGGAATCTGCAACAAAGGTTGTTATAATCCTTGTAATGTACAGAGATCACCCAGAGGGGAATGTTTTTTTCCAACAACAGTGAAGTTCTGCTTTAATGTGGTATTATTAGGGGTGAGTCCAGAGGGTGGTGATAAATGGGGAGTACTTGGAATGGTCTGGTGTGGAAAGTGGGGTCCCCCAAGGTTCTGTCCTGGGACCAATCCTATTTAATTTATTCATAAACGACCTAGAGGATGGGATAAACAACTCAATCTCAGTATTTGCAGACAATACTAAATTAAGCAGGGCAATAACTTCTACGCAGGATCTGGTAATCTTACAGGACGAACAAAATAATGGGATGGGCATCTACATGGGAAATGAGGTTTAATGTTGAAAAATGTAAGGTAATGCATTTGGGTGCCATAAATATGAACGTAAGTTACTCACAAAGGAGAGAACCTCTGGAGGAATCTAAGATGGAAAAGGACCTGGGGGTCCTAGTAGACGACAAGCTCAGCAATGGCATGCGATGCCAAGCTGCTGCAAGCAAAGCCAACAGAAAACTGGCATGTATAAAAAAGGGGATTCACTCCAGAAATAATTTGATAATTCTCCCACTTTACAAGACTCTGGTCCGGCTGCATCTGGAGTATTCCGTCCAGTTCTGGGCACCGGTCCTCAGGAAGGATGTACTGGAACTGGAGAGAGTCCAGAGAAGGGCCTCAAAGCTAATAAAGGGAATAGAGGATCTCAGCTATGAGGAAAGATTACAAGCATTGAACTTATGCTCTCTGGAGAAGAGACGCTTGAGAGGGGATATGATATCAATGTACAAATACTGTACTGGCGACCCTAGCATAGGGAACAAACTATTTAGTGAAAGGGAATACAAAAGGACTTGCGGCCATTCGCTAAAATTAGAAGAGAAGCGGTTTAACCTTAAACTGCATAAAGGGTTCTATACTGTCAGAGCAGTAAGGATGTGGAACTCTCTTCCACAAGCAGTGGTATCAGCAGGGAGCATCAATAGTTTCAAAAAACTATTAGATGGGCACCTTAACAACCACAACATACAGGGGTATACAATGTACTATTGACATAAACACTTATCACACACACACATCATAGGTTGAACTGGATGGGCTGGTGTCTTTTTTTCAGCTTCACTAAAGGCCCGTACACACGTAGCGATTGTCGGCCGTAAATATTTGGCCACCGACCGATCGGCCGATTGTCAGCTTGTTAGTATTATGCTTCCGACAACCGACTGCGACTTTTCGGCCGAACAGAATCTGGGGTGCAGGCATTAAAGTTTTTGTTGGCCAACACCAGAACGGCCGATTGTTCGCCAGTCAGTACAGAATTCAGCCGACAAACAGCAGATGAGCAAGACTGGGCATGCTCAGAGAAGAAAAAACACACGGAAAGTTAACCATCACATGACATCACTTCTGCAGTCGGCTGTTGTTGGCCGACAAAATTCGTGTGCAGTCTTTAGCACTTTTCAACCGACAGGACAGCACCGGACAAAAGACGGCCGATCGTTCGGCCGACATTCGGTTAGTGTGTACGGGGCTTAATTAGGTAAATAAGGCTGGGGATGGAATTGTGTTGCCGATTTAGAAAAGGCCAGCAGAGGGCGCCATAGAGAAAGTGTGAATGAGTGTAATGTGTGGAACTGCATAGGAAAGAGAAAAGGATGATGGGAGCCTGCGTCTCTCAGCCAATACAGCTTGTCGATAGAGTCAGAGAGCTGGGACTTTACCAGATAGGTGGAGCTCTGAGGAAAGCAGAAGTTCAGGTGGATAAACGTCCCTCCCTTACATTTTAATTCCATTTCCGTTTGTTGGCGAATATTGGAATTGATTTTGTTTTTTTAATTGACTTCCTTTGAATTTTATTTTCGTTTAGTTTTCGTCACTAAAGACATGCAGCTGCCGAAAACTATGACAAAAATATTTTCATTGATAAAATGAAACTACTCTAAGGTTCACTAGACATTCATCCAGATTTGCAGTGGGTTGCACTGATAACAATTATCTTATGATTCATGTATTTGTATGTAGAATGACAGTACATTGTAGGCTTGGGAGTGATTCACACTGCATGAAAGAGCACGGGATTATGGTTAGAGATAAACACTTAAGCTTTCATTTTTTTGGCTGGTAACTTTCTCTTGTTTGGCTTAAATTAAACAACCGTCATTTTGACACAAATAATCCACAGAAAAAGATGTGGGATTCTTTGAAGTGGAATCAAATCAAAGTGGAGCGGTAATTAGCAGCAGATAATTGAAGCTCACTATTTATTTGTATGCTGGGTCTTCTTGTGTGGCTGCATTAAAACAATCCTAATAGGCTGTATGGGATGATATACAGGATTTATCTGTCTACAACGGACAGCTCAAAATAATTAGGGAAAGGAATTTATTTTAAAAAGCCAGACCGTCTTCCAAAATATGATAAGAAGGTGCAACACCATTCTTATCTTGTGTGGACCTAAAGCCCAACTGTGGGAAACTTGAAAATTCCTCCTTGCAGTGGGGCTGTGCCCGTACTACAAGGATTACTCCGGCAAGCCATAGATCAGGGGTCTTCAAACTATGGCCCTCCAGCTGTTCAGGAACTACAATTCCCATCATGCCTAGTAATGTCTGCAAATGTCAGAGTTTTACAATGCCTCATGGGATGTGTAGTTCCGCAACAGTTGGAGGGCCGTAGTTTGAGGATTGCTGCCATAGACGATTCCATTTTGGTGGAAATAAAGAAAATAGCTTGATTCCCCAATCAGGAAGGAGCCTGATTTTGGGCTCATTCCACAACACAAAGTAACGTGAACCAAGCCTTAGACTGGGGTGCCTCGAGACTGAAAATACTTTTCAAGGACGCCTCGACTGGAAAAAAGTTTGAGAAACATTGCCTTAGATTGTAAGTTGCTTGAAGGAAGGGACTGATGTGCATGTACAGTATATTGTATAAAATATCAGTGCTATATAAATACCTGACAGTAAAATATTTACTGTATTTCAAAACTAAGGCGACATTCCTGTACTCACTTGTTGTTGATATCAGTAACATATTTCTAATATATATATAACATATATTTCTATTTAATGGCAATATGTACTCTCAAGTTGTAAAGCATTGCGTAAACAGTTGGCGCTATATAACTCCTGTATAATAGTAATAATAATAATAATAATAATATGTAATATAAGAAATAGAAAAAGAAAAAAAAAATACATATCATAATTTTTTAATGGTCATATTTAATTTAAGAAATAGTATATGTATATATATATATACTGTATGTATATATATATATATATATATATATATATATATATATATATATATATAAATAAATAAATATATATATGTATATATATATATATATATATATATATATATATATATATATATATATATACACACATATACTATTTCTTAAATTAAATATGACCATTAAAAATGTATGATATGTATTTTTTTTTTGTTTTTCTATTTCTTATATTACATATTATTATTATTATTATTATTATTATACAGGAGTTATATAGCACCAACAGTTTACGCAATGCTTTACAACTTGAGAGTACATACATATATTTCCAATTGATGCAATTATGCGATATAAGAAATAGAAAACACATATAAAATATATTTCTAAATTATTGCCAATATGTAATATGTGAAATAGAAAACACATATAAAATATATGTCTTTTTATTCAATTTCCAATATCATTATACAGCATAAGTTTACAAATACACACATTATCAAACCTGAATAAATAATAAAAAAAAAAAGAAAAACTGGAGAAAAAAAGGGCAAAATAAAATATATTTTTAATAACTGTCAACATGTAATATAAGAAATAGAAAATATATAAAATATATTTTTAATCAATGCCAGTACAGTATTTAATATAAGAAATAGATACAGAAAATATATATATATATATATAATATATTTCTAATCAATGCCAACATGTAATATAAGAAATAGAGATGGAAAAAAAATATAAAATATATTTATAACTAATGCTAAGATGTATTGTTAAGAAACAGAGATAGAAAATATATTTAAAACATATTTCTAATTAATGCCAAAATATAATATAAGAAACATATATACAAAATATATATACATTATATTTATAATTAATATCAAGATATAATTTAAGAAAAATTAAAAAAACAACCCAGTAATCATTAAAAGCAGTTTAAAATGTATAATGGATAAAATATGCTGCAGTTAAGAAAAATCCATCTGTTGAAGGTCACAGACTGCTTACAAGATGTACAATGCTCTTACTCCCCCATGTGGCTCTTATGAGGACTGCAGCTTTGCAGCCAATAGATTTCCAACCAAGCCCCAACACTAAATCCTAAAGAATTTCAAGTGTAACAAATGAATGTTAAACAAGGGAAAAGAAACAGTAATACCTAAATAAATATTCCAAGCCAAACATTGTGTGCATGAGGGCTTGAAAATAAAAAATAAAATCTAGGAACTGATTTTACGTTTTGTTTTCCTTTTTTTTTTTCCTCTTCACCGCGAAGTCGAAAGTAGACGATGGGAATTTGTTATTGTTTCTGTTTTTAATTAGTGATATGAGGCTTTGAGTGGGATTTAAGCAGAAATTCTCCTAGCAAGTCTGGTGTTATTGACCCGGTGACCTCCCGGAGTTGAGTTACTCAGAGTCAGGTTACATTAGAAAAGCAATGCTACGCCATTGGTTTGAATGGTAATTCAGTCTTGAATCCTTGTGGCCAAACCAAAAGGATTTTGCGGTAGGCTACTGTATTGGGGAAAAGTCCGGCACTAAAACACGCTCACGTGATTAACGTAATCACTATTAAAAGGAAAGCTCCACTTTTGACTGTATTTTCCATAACCCATCTCCCTGAGCTGAAATCCAGGCAGAAATGTAAAAATACCTAGAGCCTATTTTTGTATTTATTAAAAAAAATTATAATTTTATTTATTTATAATGTATATGAATTATATAATAATAATAATTATTATTATTATTATTATTATTATTATTATTATTATTATTATTATTATTATTATATAATTCTAATAATTTATTTATTATTTTAAATGCAACTAGTGTAAATAACTGAATTCGACATGATTTCGCTGTACAGCAGCGCTTAGATGGGATGTGAGAGGGGCAGTACTTGGGCCAATCAGGTGACCTGCATGCGCATGTGTTTACAGGGAACATGCTGACAGGAGGAGATGACCTCATTAATCTACCACTAATCCTTCCTTGTCCAATCATAGGCTGGAGGCAAGAAAGTGAACAAGCTGTGTTGCATAACTACAGCAGAGAAAAGTCAGGTCACTAGGCTGGCTGCGCTGTATGGCACGTAAGGATGGCTTCCAAATATAAATTTCAACTGCATATTTAACTGTTTGCCTGGATTTCCATTTTAAAGCAGAACTAAAGGCATTTACAAAAAAAATGTAAAGAAACAAAAAAGAGAGAGAGACTAAAAAAACACCACTGACTAAGTGTAGTAAATATATTTAAAATAAACAGTAAAAAAAAAAACAAATATACACTCAAAAAAAAAAGTATTCCAAACAGAACTTAAATATCAGGCCAGTAGATTGGAGCCTCTCTGCAGCCAAGGCAGATGTATTCTGAAAGCAGCCTCTGTAAAGGAACAGTATCCAGCTAAGCACTGTACAGAAACTCATGGCAGAAGCTTGACAAAGGAGCAGCTCTGTGTCTGAAACGCGTAGCCATGCCCCCTATGATGTCATCATGACCTCCGGACACCTAGCTTCCACCTTGAGTTTTAACTAGCAATAGTTACGATTAAAAAAAAGCACAAAAATGTTTAAAAAAATTGAAGTTCAATAACATAAACAAATTAATGCCCCCCCCCCCCCGTATACTATATATGAAGGCAAATGCACAACCTGGTGCCATTATTCACTGTTAGCTCTAAAATTTACAAGTACCAAAGGCTTTTAAAGCATCATCTATGAACAATATGGGGTACCATAGTTTTTTCCATTTTATGGGAGTTTTGAAGCTTTGATACCTGTATATTTGGTATCTATTTCCTCGACACAGCCCCATATAATTTTTGAGAGATCTAGTCACTTTTCCCATAATAATACATCCCAGACTTTCAGGGTAACAGGGTGCTACCATAATTAGGATTATGTGCAGGCAATGGCAGATAGATGTCTATGAAATATCCCTCCACTAAAGGTTATACCTCTGGACCACAGGTTTGCCCCATCTACCCCCAAGCACTCCCTTGCATACAGAATTGCAGGGTTCTTTTTTTTTTTTTTTTTTTTTTTTTTACAAATTTTTTATTCATTTTTCAAAATATCAAATAGATACAAAAAAACAACACATTTTACAAAACACTCTCCTTCCCCCCACCCCAATCCTTCCCCCACCCCTCCCCTTCCTCCTAATTCTATTATCTTCTCCCTTTGTTTTCTCCTCTCCCTTCTCTTTTCCCCTTTTCTTTATACCCCATTTCAGCATATTTTCTTGTATTTTTAAATTCTAACCAACCTTTCCAGATGTCAGTCCCTGTGATCTCCCCTATCTGCTGCAATACCTTCTGCCAATATTCCTGTATTTTTGGGCATTCCCACCATAAATGGGCCATGGTTCCCTCCATATTACATCCTCTCCAGCATAGAGATGATTTTTGTGGTTGATGTCTTGGTGCTTTAACAGGGGTTATATACCATCTTGCCAGACATTTATAGTTCATCTCTATCGTGTTTATATCTACTGCCGAACTATGTACCATTCTCTAATTTTTCCTACTTGTTGCTCATCCACACCTGCTCCTAATTCTTTCTCCCATCTCCCTGCTGGCCCGTTTGTTTTTAACTTGAATTGGCTCCACCTGCACAGTCTTGTCATTCATTACAAAGGTCAGTGAATGAAAAAATGACAAGTCCCATCTTCCCCTGCAGAAGACGGATGTGTGGTTTCAATGGAGCACAGGTGTTGTGATGTCAACACACTTTTAGTCCTTTGATATTTCCTCCAACTCTGTAACTAAAGATCCGAATCTCTGCACAAACCAGTGGCGGCTGGTGCTCCATGGGCTGGGGGGGAGGAGGTGGCAGATGGACCGCACCATACCCCCCCCCCTGGACCACACCAGGCCGCACACCATACCCCCCCCCCGAACCACAGCGAGGCAGGAGAGACAGGAGGCAAGACACAGGACACAGGGCCCCCCGCTCACTCACCCTGCCTGGATATCTGCAGCAGCAGGCAGCGGCAGCTTCAGCTTCTTCCCCCTGTCTTTTGCGTCTCCTCCCTCCTCCTCCATGCACAATGGCATGGCTTCTCTTTTTTGGCCAATCGGGAAACGAGTCTCAAGACCCGCTTCCTGATTGGCCAGGAGGAGGATCCGTGTGACAATAGCAAATTTTAATTTGCTATTGTCACAACTGGGCCAGTTTTACAGTCTCCATGGCTCAAAAGCCCACCCTTTTTTTTAGCCTGTGAGAGCCTCTGGCTCTAGTCACATGGTTAAAAAAATAAAAAAAAGCCCCATTGAACTCCATCAGTGGCAGCCCGTGCATAGGGGGCGCCAGAGCGCCGCCCCCCCTAAAAAAAAAAGAAAAAAAAAAGAAAAAAAAAAATAGAAAAAAAAATGACAAAAAGAACAAATAAAGTTTTGAAAAAAAAATCGTGTTCGCAGGCCTATGCACTCGGCCTGGTGGCTATGGGGGGGGTTGGGGTTTACGACCCAGAAGAGGCGCCGATTGGCTGCCTTCTGGGGGTGTAACCTGGGCGCAGGAAAAAGCGCTGAGCCATCCCCACCTTCGTGATATCCTGGCTGTGATTGCTCCAGTCTCCAGCCTGAACCAATCATCATCCAGGACATCGCTGACTCGCAATGGGGGCGGTGCCGGTGCATGCGTCAGTCATGCACCGTCACCGCCCGATCTCCTTCCCGCCGCCCGGACCAGAAGACAGAAGACTGAAGAGGAGGACATCCACGGCGCTGCTCGTCTTGGTTCCCGGAATCCCGCCATCCCGCCACCGTCAGAAGGTAAGTGATTGAAGCCGACCTGTGCCCTCACCTGTGCCATGCCTGTACCATCACCTGTGCCATGCCTATGCCATCACCTGTGCCATGACTATGCCATCACCTGTGCCATTACCTGTGCCATGCCTATGCCATCACCTATGCCATGCCTATGCCATCACCTGTGCCATCACCTGTGCCATGCCTATGCCATCACCTGTGCCATGCCTATACCATCACCTGTGCCATCACCTGTGCCATGCCTATGCCATCACCTGTGTCATCAGCTGTGCCATGCCTATGCCATCACCTGTGCCATGCCTGTGCCATCACCTGTGCCATGCCTATGCCATCACCTGTGCCATGCCTATGCCATCACCTGTGCCATCACCTGTGCCATGCCTATGCCATCACCTGTGCCATGCCTATACCATCACATGTGCCATGCCTATACCATCACCTGTGCCATGCCTGTACCATGACCTCAAAGTCATGCAATTTTTTTACCGCGTTTTTGCCGCGAAGCAATACCTATTACATTTTTCTTTTTACATTTTTCTTTTTGCGCCCCCCCCACAAAAATTTTGAGCACCAGCCCCTGCGTCCCATATGCACCAGCCGCCACTGGTACAAACCTGAGCTGGAGCCAGAGCATTGCACTATGTGATCCACACTTCTATCACAAATATTAAAACAGGGGGACTATCCTACATTTAGGAATTATTCCCTTGTTTTGGGGATTTGAAATGAAAATGAGACTTGCACATACTTTATATTTCAAGAGGACTCTATTTCGCTTTCCCTTCTTCCAGAAGCTCAGACAGTTACATACACCACATTGACGTGTGATCAGACATTCATCTTATATTCTATCTTGCACAGTTGAGTTTATTCCGTTTCCGAGACATTTATAAATTGTATCTGTAGTGTTTGGTTTGCTGTTGAACGTGACGGCAAGACTAAACAAATAATGGATGAGTAGCTATCTTGTTTGGCATTAACTGACAACAAAAAGTAAACTTTTTATTTTATTATTCATGGATTTATACAGAGACAAAACATCGTAACCGCATGCTGTAAGAGTTATATCAGGGATAGGCAAACTGGAAAAGAGAAATGGACAGAGGGCGCACCAGCCTAGCGCATTATCTTTAAAACAATTTATTGTAATAGACATGTATACACATTATACTCACAAAACGATTGAAGGGGGAACACCCCGAAACGCGTAAGCATTTTTTTGGAGGTCTACATCCTTCCACGGCCTGCGGCAGCTGAGGATGCCCAGTGGAGACCCCTGGTGGTCCCTCATTGCTTATTGCCCGTGTTTTATAATCGTTTTGTGAGTATAATGTGTATACATGTCTATTACAATAAATTGTTTTAAAGATAATGCGCTAGGCTGGTGCGCCCTCTGTCCATTTCTCTTTTCCAGTATCTTCTTTGGGTTACCACGACCCATTGAGAGTGGCAGCACAGCCTGAATTTACTACAATTTGACCTGAATCGCATTTTCCGGATACCAGCCGCAAGGCCACCCCTTAAGCGCAGGAGTAATTTGCTCTTTGTACAGGGATAGGCAAACCTTGAGAGGTGGAGATCTACCTGGAGAACATGGAAGGGACCAAAGATCACCAACATGCAGTGCAGTTTTTTAAAGGGTAAAACTTTAAAAAATAGCAAATAAAGAAAAAATAATATAGCGTATACAATTGCAATGCAAATCATAGTGTAATTAAATGTTATTAAAAATTACCTTTCCTTTTCAATCTGAAAATGTTCTGAAAATGCAATGCAATATGGCTACCTGGAGGAGTTCTATACACAGAACGTGCGCTGACCACACCCCAGAAACATAATTTCCTGCTTGTGTGATTGGCTCATTGATTTTCCCAGAAGTCTGCACTAAGACACAAGTCAGATTTCTGGCATCCCCTGCAACAAAAATGTAATTTTTGGTGAGATACCGCCAATAGGAACACGTCTAAAGCCATGTAGGGGAATAGGTGATAGATAATTATGAAATCTACCCCATTAGACTCGCTCAGCTCAGGGACACAGAGAAATACTCTGTGATTTCTTCATAATAACAAAAGGTAGGAATCTGCAACAAAGGTTGTTATAATCCTTGTAATGTACAGAGATCACGAGAGGGGAATGTTTTTTTCTCAATAAAAGTGGAGTTACGCTTTAAGGAGAAAACCTAGCAAGGCCCCATTAAAAAGTAGGGGATTTTTGAAGAAAAACAAACACATTATGCAGTATTAATATAAGTGTCACTGTAAAATATTAACATATCCTACCTTTTTAGCTTCAGCAAGAAAATTGGCATTCACTTTTTACACCAAATTTGTCCATATCTGAAAAGTAAAATACCTGTTACATCACTGCACCCTCACACTCCTGTTGTATCAATGATACACAATGTGTTGTAAATTTTATCCTGGAGTACCTCTAACTCCCTTTTGTAGACACTGACCCCAGCTTTACCACTGCAGGGAAATGCCAGCTGACCTGGCTGCCTCTTCACCAGCCCACCTGGCTGCTTCTTCACTAGTCTGCCCAACCGACTCTCTTCATCAGTCTGCCCAACCGACTCTCTTCATCAGTCTGCCCAACTGACTGATTGACTATTTGGAGATCTCCCAGGGCAAGGTTAAAGAAGACTTAAGCACACCGCTGTCTTCAAGAGAGACCTGCTACATGTGGCAGTCTCTCCCCTTGTAAGTCCCTGCACCGTGCCGTAGTACTTACACTGTCCTCTTTGCTCCCACTGCCTCTCAGGGAGGACTTCCTCCAAGCTTCTCCTGTTGTTAGGATGCTCTCAGGCCAGCACCTGAGCCCCGACCTGAGGCAGAGCACCCCCCCCCCAGACAAGGGGGTTCACCTCAAGGGCCACAGACAGCCTCCTCAGCACTGCATCTCTATCTTCCACCCGACTCCTTTCCCAGCATGATTTATTCATATTTAAGGGTTCACTTATTTCCCTGCCAAGCCCACCTCCTGGGGAATTGTAAAGCTCCCCTAAATATGCAGAGCAACCCTCCTAGCCTCTGCCCTCTAATTTCTATGTTCTTCATCTTTCCAGAACCAGGGGGAGACACCAGAGAGCTGTTTGTATGAGTTCTGCTGCCCTGAACTCTAATAACCCTGACCCAGATTAAGACTCACGGGTTATAGACATGAGTCAGAATATGTTTTACCTGCTCTGACACTAGTAGCACACCAGAAGGTGCTACATAGGTAACATATATTCTGTATTTTTTTGAGCGCTCATTGGTTTAGTGTTTAAGATTTCAGCCCAGGGGAATGATGGGAATCCTTTATAAATAAAGAAAAATGAGGATGCAATACTATATTTTCAGTGGCATTTTTCATGCTACGTAGCTGTTCAATTGCCAAGGTTGGCAATCCCCCATTACTTTTTTACTGACATGGAAAAACATTGTACATTTACTGATGAAGCACATTTTTTACATACATCCTGAGGAATGACAAAATCGGTATTATAAAACTAAGACAACTGATGTTTAACCACTTTCCGACAGCCCACAGTACATTTACATTAGAGTCCGCAGAGTTCCCCTTTACATCAGTGTATCCAGAATTCCCCCTTACATGAGAGTTCACCTTCATATCAGAGTCCGCAGAGTTCCCCTCTACAACTGAATCCCCAGAATTCCCCCTTACATCAAACTTCACAGAATTCCCCCTTACATCAGAGTCACCCTTACATCATAGTCCCCAGAATTCCCCTTTACATCAGAGTCCGCAGAGTTCCCCCCTAAATCAGAGTCCCCAAGATTCCCTCCTTACAATCAGGGCTCTCAAAGCCCCCCTTACTGCAGCAGATTTCAGCAGATTTCTCCTCTAATGCTCATTAAGACCAGTCTTCTGTACTAAGCCACTGTCTGTTGTCCTTTCACCTCAGAACTGTGTGCAAGAAGCCTAAGTGGATGCGGACACCGCGGCTGCACAACCACAACTGCATGTCAAAATGTGACATGTGGGCAAAAGCAGGTGCATGGATTCAAATGCAGCCATTGCATTAGCATCCACTTCTATGGGCTGCCTGCATGCAGGTGAAAAGACAATGCAGCAGACAGTGGCTCTGCACAGAGGATGGGACTTAGTGCCTATCTGAATGAGCCCTTACATCAGAGTCCACAGAGTTCCCCCACTAGGAATCTTGAGGCTCTGGGAATCCTGATTTAAGGGGGGACACTGGGAAATCTGATGTAAGGGGAAAGCTGTAATGAGAAGAGACTCCTTTATATCAAAGTTCCTTTTTACACCAGAGTCTGCAGAGTTCCCAGCTTACATTAGTATCCTTCTCTTTCCCCCCTTTCCTTAGGGCCGCTATTGCACTCACCTCTTAAAGCGGAGTTCCACCCTGGAATTTTTTTTTTTTTAAAAAATACCCACGGGACAGTCAGGGCTAGTGCATTCCACAATGGCTAGCCTCTGATCTGTCCCGGGCTGCACTTACCTGTTAGGACAAATACTTACCTTGAAAACGTCTTGTCCAGCGCTGTCATTTCAGATGTGGGCAGCTTGAAGCCAGCGAGATCCTCTTCAGCGTCCTCTTCCGCCTTCTTCGGTCCCACGATGCCCTGCGCCGGCCCCGACGTCACTTCCGGGTCACGCGCGTCATCCCTCCACAGCTTCTGGGCATGCCCAGAAGCTGTTTAGAAGGGGATGACGCGCGCGCCCCGGAACTGACGTCAGGGCCGGTGCAGGCGCAATGATTCCTGGGAGCGATGACGTTCAGCTCCCAGGAATCATTGCAGAGCCAGGAAGTGACGACGGGCTGCGGCCGAGGAAGGAGGAAGAAGTAAGGTAAGTATATTTTCTTCGCTACGAGGTAAGTAAAAAAAAAAAAAAAATGTGATTATCCATTTCTTTTTCAGGTGACCCGGAGCGAGAAGATGGAGGTAAGTATAAAATTAGGGTGGAACTCCACTTTAAATCGATCTCCCCCTTACGGTAATTCCATGCAGGCTGTGGGGCACTGTGGGAAGGCTCTGACAGGCTATAGTGCTCTGAGGAAGCACTGTGGGGCACTGAGGGTGAGCTGTAGGGTTCTGAAGGCAGACTCAGGAAGGCTATTGGTCCTCCTCCCCTTCCTTACCATCTTCTTTAAACTAAGGCGACAAGGCGCCAAGCGCCATTTAGTCACCATGCACCCTTCTGGACCTGCCCTTCCAACCAAGCCAGGTTCAGCTGACTAGTACAGAACTGCCAAGAAGCTGGCAGATTTACAGGCATGTTTCTCCTGTCCATGGACAAATATAGACAGAAGAACAGCACCCTTTTTTCGTAAATTGATGGTTGACAACATTGGCGGGAGTTCTTAGCCATGGGTATCCATAACTCTTAAGAGTATGGAAGTCAATTTAAAGAATATGAGCCTGAACCACTGAATAATTTAAAAAATAAAAGAATGCCATGGGACCATGCTTGGATAGGAGTCTGGCTGCTTTTAGCATGGTGTTGCCCCTTGAAATTCATACCAGTCCCAAAGAGTCCTTCATTAAAACTGTGGGGGACTCCCCACCATTTTATTTTGTTTGGGGTCCCCCTTGATATCCATACCAGACCCTCATCAAGGATAAGGATCTAGTATAGATGAAGAGGATTCCAAGTCACTTTGTTTACATACAGAAGTGAGTTCTCAGTAGCTGTCACTTACCTGCAATTGAACTGCTTCATGACGGAGGGTAAAACAAATCTTAACGGTTGAATACAGTTATGCAACTTTGACATGTGTTAGTAAAACCGTACATATCATTGTGACTAATAAGTGTATCCAGGTGAATTATACCTTGTTTTTCAGATTTGTACAGGACAAACGGGGATTTCAATTGTAAATAGTAATAATATCTCATGAAATATGGCATAAAATAGTAAAAAAATATATATATTTTTTAAATTTGGCTGTATATTTATTTCTATTACCATAACCTACCACCAAAAAACAACCCAAAATAAATTCTCCTGACAATCGCAGCAATACTACATACAGTATGTGTATAATATTTATTGTATGTACCTGTAGTAGGGTCCAGAATGAATAGCTTGCATTTTGCTTTTTTTGTCCTACATAAAACACACTGACACAAACTGACACTGATACTAAATTAAAAATGTTTTTTTAATCCTACCTACAATACATTGAGTTTAACTTTTGACTCTATTGTTTGTTAACTCAAACTGAGCATCGAAATGGGGAAGAAAGAGGATTTAAGTGACTTTGAACGTGGCATAGTTGTTGGTGCCAGACGGGCTGGTCGCAGTATTTAAAAAACTATCCAGTGGGCAGCAGTTGTGTGCAGGAAAATACCTTGTTGATGTCAGAGGTCAGAGGAGAATGGGCAGACTGGTTTGAGATGATAGAAGGGCAACAGTAACTCAAATAACCACTTACAACCAAGGTATGAAGAATACCATCTCTGAATGCACAACACATCGAACATTGAAGCAGATGGGCTACAGCAGCAGAAGACAACACTGGGTGCCACTCCTGTCAGCTAAAAACAGGAAACTGAGGCTACAATTCACACAGGCTCACCAAAATTAGACAATAGAAGATTGGAAAATGTTGCCTGGTCTGATGAATCTCGATTTTAGTTGTGACATTCAGATGGTAGGGTCAGAATTTGGCGTAAACAACATGAAAGCATGGATTCATCCTGCCTTGTATCAATAGTTCAGGCTGGTGGTATTGTTGCTGACCATGTCCATCCCTTTATGACTACAGTGTACCCATCTTCTGATGGCTCCTTCCAGCAGAATAATGCACCATGTCACAAAGCTCAAATCATCTCATCACTGGTTTCTTGAACGTGACAATGAGGTCACTGTACTCCAATGGCCTCCACACTCACCAGAATGTATGCATACAGGTTAAACAGCATTTTTTGTAAATTCAGTTTTGCAGCAGTAGGTTGTATACACGGTACAGATGCACCACTTCACTGGCAGATTCAGGGTATCCCCCAGGCATTTAATGGAATTTTTATTTTTTATTGAAAAAAAATTAAGGTAGCGTAAGAGAACTTTTTGAAATTGCCAAGATGTTAGACAGCTGGAATGTAGCTGCTGCGAATGTAAAAACATCCAACAGTATAGATAGCATATTAATAAAAAAAACTTGTGGCCTGCAAGTTAGAGTAGGTATCAGTGAGCCGGGGGAAATTTGTGGAAGGGGAACAAATGAATAAGCAGATCAAGACATCAAGTCTGAATAAACAACATGATCTGCAACAAGGAAATAGGAAAGAAGGAAAGAGGAAGGAAGGATGTCCATAGTAGGAAGGTGGGAAAAAGAGGTTGTGTAAGGGGGAGGGGAATGAGCATTGGGAATACCCAAAATCAGAACCCCAAATCTGGACTACTATAATGAGATATAGCTCTCCATGGACAGTAATGGATGGGCATATTGTATCTACAGGGTCTATATCTAGGAGAATTTATTTTGCATGTCCATCAGGATGCTGGTCAGTTTCTCATTGATAAAGAACCCATAGATCCACTGATGAACCTTTTCAAAGGAAACAAATTGTTTCTTCCAGGCTTTGGCGTCAGAATTTTGCATTTTTTTTTATCTCCCAACACCTTCTCTCTCTCTTATTAACACCTTCCCAGCTGGCCTATAGCAGAATGATGGTCGGGTGGTGGCTTTCCCATGCTGACTGGGCATCATATGACATCCTTCAGAATGCGCCACATGTGCGCACCCCCCTGGGGCACAGCGCATCATGGATCACGGTAAAGAGCCTATGACGTACACTCTTTACCAGGTGATCGGCTGTGTCCAATCCCAGCTGGTCACATTGTAAATTGTAAATGCCATTTATCGGCATTCCTCTCCTGACGCTGACAGTACTTGAGGAGAGGAGAGCCCAAAAGAGGCAATATTCCTCAGTGGGAACATCTGCACTGATAATCAGTGCCCATCAGTGATGCCTGTCAGTTTCCATTAGTGCTGCCCTTCAGTGCCCATCAGTGATGCCTGTCAGTGCCCTTCAGTGCCCATCAGTGATGCCTGTCAGTTTCCATTAGTGCTGCCCTTCAGTGCTCATCAGTGCTGCCTTTCAGTACCCATCAGTGATGCCTGTCAGTGCCCATCAGTGCGGTCTATAAGTGCCCATCACTGCCGCCTAGCAGTTCCATCTATAAGTGCCATCATTGCTGCCTATCATTGCTGCCTATCATTGCCCATAAGTGCCGTCTATCGGTCCCGCCTATCAGTGCCCATCAGTGCTGCATATCAGTACCACATATCAGTGCCCATCAATGCTGCATATTAGTGCCTTCTCATCAGTGCCACCTCATCAGTGCCCATCAGTGCTACCTCATCTGTGCAGCCTATCAGTGCCCGTCAGTGCCACCTCATCAGCACACATCAGTGAAGGAGAAAAATTACTTATTTACAAAATTGTATAACAGAAACTAAGAAAAACTTTTGTTTTTCAAGGAAAGAAGGAAAGGGGGTGAAAGTGCCTTGTATTGAAGTAGATAAAAGTGCTGCTTTTCTTTAGTTTTTCTTGTTTTTGCTTTAGTACATGTTTCCTGGGGCAGTGCCCAGTCCTATATGCCATTTGTTTGCCAACCCCTTGCTTATTAGCCTAGCAAATAGCCACTATTTTTTTTTTAACATTCGGCTCCCATTGACTCCAATGGGGTTCAGATTTGGCACCCAAACTTTAGTTATGTTTCCAACACCCACCTTTGACCGAAATAAGGTACATGCCTATTGGCAAGCAGAGGCCTTTTCTTCTCTGACCTCAGAGTTCTAGCATGTACCCTCCACCACTGCTGCTAATGCACCTCATAAAGAGGAGTCCCATTGGACAGCAGGATCAATCATGACGGGTTCACTTTCATTTTAAAAGTATGTAAGAAAGTGTTTAGTGGGCCGGGAAGGGATTAGAAAACAGGATAAAATGATCACTGTTATAGATATTCCTCGCTAAGAAAAATCGGCTGAACGCCACTAACTACAGTGCCAGGTTCACGGAGGTCTCCTTGTAATCCCCAGGCAGGGAAGCATATTTTTTTTTGCCATGTGTTTAAGCCTCTATAAAAACCACCCTGGCTGTTTTATGGAGCTCTGCAAAAATAACTGCTCTGTTGTGGAAATCCTGTCTCTAAGTATCTTCTTTATATGCTTACAGCTTCCATGTAAGTGGCAGCTCCGGATAGCTTTTCCTTGGATGATGTATGTTACATTGTCTCACACCTGTGTTATGTGCCAAGACACATTTGTAAGACAGTGGCCAGACCAATTTTTCGGTTAAATTTAGACTGCCTTTTTTTTTTTTAAATCTGTAGATCTGCCCAGATTATGTTATAACTTTCATTAAAAAAAAAAGAAAAAAAAAAAAAAACACAGAACACGTATCAAAATCACATCCTAAAAATCTTAAGACTTTTACTTATCTGAATGGGTGGGGCTTTAAAAAGGGGGTGTGGCTTGATAGACAATTAGACAAACTATTTCTGTTCCAAGACATTACAGTGTTGCTGTATAGAGTCCAATACTTCATGATCTCATTTGGCACACCAGACCCAACTGTCCGTAGATGTTTCTCTGATCTCTTGCAGGTCCATGTTCATTGCTTTATCCACCCTGGCTTCTCTCATCCCATTCTACCTTGGTTTTCTTTTTTTTAGCATCAGGGTCTTCTTAAAGAGGAACTTCACCCTTATCATAAATATTACAATAAGGCACTTTGAAAATGTTTAGTAATGGTAAACTACAAACAAATGCTTACAGATAATTGCAGGTTTTTTATTCTTTGCTTATCCTATTTTTCTTTACCTCCTTATTTTTCTCACAGTGGCCATTTTCACTAAGGACAGATAAACTAATTCCCCTTTACTTCCTGGATCTCTGCCTCTCAGAGCATGGGACAGGAACATCCCAGGATGCATCTGTGAGGTCAGGGTTATATCACCAGTGCCTCACTCAACTGGGAAGTGGAAAAAAAATTGATTTTTGTAAAAACTTACCATAAAATCCTTTTCTCTGAAGTTAATCGACAGACGCAGCTCCATCCAGTCAGAGACTATAGGGTTATGCCCCTCCTATCAGGAATAGGCCCTAGACAGGAAAAAAGCTTAACCATACCTATGGGGGCAGTCCCTGCAGGCATAACCCCACACACCCTGCTATCATCAAACAGTTTAGTTGCAAGCAGTGTTAAGAATAGAAAAAAAAAACATGCACTCAGAAGTAGAGGGGCAGGTGCTGCGTCTGTCGATGAATTTCAGAGAAAAGGATTTTACAATAAGTTCCTACAAAAATCCATTTTTTTCTATCGTTCATCGACAGACACAGCTCCATCTAGTCAGAGACTATAGGGATGTCCTAAAGCAGTATATTCATGAGGGGTAACGTAACTTTCCAAAGGCTAAACTTAGTCAACCAGGTAACATGGAGCTCAACCAGGAACAACTGGAGCTCACCCTAAAAACACAATACACCCTCAAAGAGAAACAAGAAATAAAACAGTTCTCTTTAAACAGCAGCCTGCAAAACCTTGCGGCCAAAGGAAGCATCCGAAGATGCCAACACATCTACTTTGTAGAATTTTGTAAACATATGCACAGACTACCAAGTTGCGCCTTACAAACTTGCAGCACCAACGCCTGATGGCGAAAAGCCCAAGAGGCACTCCGCGCTCTCGTAGAATGCGCCTTCACCGGGAAAGGAGGAACCTGACCCTTCAGGGAATAAGCCTGAACTTCTGTCTGCCTGATCCATCTGGACATGGTCGCCGCAGACACAGCCAATCCCTTATGAGATAAGAGCGTCTGATTTTCTAAAAGACTCAATGGCCTACATACAAGCCCTGATCGCCCGAACCATATCCAAAGAGTTCAACGCAAATTCCTTAGAATGTTTGGGCTTGGGGCAGAGTGAAGGCAACACAATGTCTTCATTCAGATGAAAATCAGAAACAACCTTAGGAAGAAACAACTGATTAGGTTGAAGTACCACTTTATCTCTGTGTATCACCAGATAAGGTGAGCAGCAGGACAACGCCACCAGTTCAGATACTCTGCGAGTGGAAGTGATAGCCACCAAGAAGGCAACCTTCTGGGACAACGAAATCAGAGAAATCTTGCAAATGTTCTCAAAAGGAGGTTTTTGAAGAACAGACAATACCAAATTGAGATCCCTCGGCAGTAGCGGGGACCTTCTCTGAGGAGCCATATGGCCCACTCTCTGTATAAAGGTACGAATCAAAGCACACATAGCTAACGGGCGTTGGAAATATAGCCAAAGATGAAACTTGGCCTTTGATAGTGCCCAAAGCCAACTGCTGTTCAACTCCTTTCTGCAGAAAGCCCAAGACCCTAGCTATCGAAAACAAGCGAGGGTGCATCTTCAGTGATTCACACCATGAAATATACGATTTCCACTTACGGTGATATATCTTCCTAGAGGTCGATTTCCTAGCCTTCAATAGACCTTGAGACAGCAGATCTTCCCAAGAGGAAGTTTCCAAGGAGCATCGGCGACCAACCTTACTAGGTCTGCGTACCAAGACCAGCGAGGCCAGTCTGGAGCCACCACAATGAGCGGAATCCCTTCCACCTCTATCCTGTGCAGAAGCCTCTGCAGGAGTTTCAAGGGAGGAAAGGCATAAATTAGCAGATACTGACCCCCAAGGAGCCACCAGAGCATCTGTGGCATCGGCCAGAGGATATCGATACCTGGCTACGAATCTCTAAACCTTCTTGTTGAGGCGAGAAGCAAACAGATTGACCTCGGGAGTCCTCCACCGAACACCGAACACACAGGAGATGAAACACCTCCGGGTTCAAGGACCACTCCCCTTGATCCAACACCTCAGGTAATCCGCTTGCCAGTTCTCCACACCTCTCCACACATTCCTTTACACACACATGAACTTTAATGGCATCCCAGTCTTAGTCCGTAGGGTTTACAACGGCAGACTGCCATTTTGTCTCCATGGTGAGCGATCGCGGATGCCCGGCGGACATCGCAGCCGCCGGACCCGCTGATTGGCTCCCCCTCATAGCCAATTAGCATGTGCACGTGCGCACAGGTACGTCGTTTTACGGGACAGAGCAAACCTGCCACAATATAAGTACGGTGGCTCGTCGGCAAGAGGTTAATATTGAGTTGGCCCACCCTTTGCAGATATAACAGCTTCAACTCTTCTGGGAAGGCTGTCCACAAGGTTTAGGAGTATGTCTATGGGAATGTTTGACCATTCTTCCAGAAGCGCATTTATGAGGTCAGGCACTGATGAGGAGGAGAAGGCCTGGCTTACAGTCCCCCCCCCCCCCCCACTAATTCATCCAAAAGGTGTTCTATCGGGTTGAAGTCAGGACTCTGTGCAGGCTAGTTAAGTTCCTCCACCCCAAACTTGCTCATCCATGTCATTATGGCCTGGACCTGTATGTTCTGACCAATTGCGGAACCTCTCACGCTGGAACTGAAAAGGGCTCCAGGAGAGGAGATTGCATAATTTACTGTGCCTGTGTTTACGTTACACAGGCACAGGAAATTATGCAATCTCCTCTCCTGGAGCCCTTTTCGGTTCCAGCCTGAGAGGAGAGAGCATCAACAGTGAGTACACAAGCACTACACTGACACCAGTACACAGAGGCACACATTTAACCCCCTGATCAACCCCAGTTAACCATTTCACTTCCTGCCACAGTATCACTATATACAGCATACAGATAATTTACAGATTACTGTATTAGTGTCACTGGTGATGCTAGTTAGCACCAGCGGAAGTTAGCGGTAGTTATCGTCAGTCCCAGATAAGTTTACAGTACCTGCCATATATCCCCCAATAAAGGTTTAACCCCTTGATTACTCCATTTAACCCCTTCATTGTCCTGTCACTGTGTCACTATATACAGTGTACAGATAAGTTACTGATCACTGTATTAGTGTCACTGCTGACGCTCGTTAGCTAGTTAGCGTGAGTGTCAATCTTAGTATAGCATCAGGTTCTCTCCACATGTTAACCCCCTGATTGCCCCCCAGTTAACCCTTTCAGTCCCTGTCACAGTGTCACTAGTAAAGTGTACAGATATTTTTTTCTGATCACTGTATTAGTGTCACGGGTGACACCAGTTAGCACCAGCATCAGCATCAGTTAGGGTCAATCCTAGACAGTGACAGATTTTAACCCTTTCATTGCCAGTAACACTAACACACACAAACTATATACCTCCATTACTAGTATAGTGTCTGGACGGATCAATATCTTTGATCTGATCAGAACTATACTAGTGTCCCCAATAGTTTAGTGTTCCCAAAAATGCAGCGTTAGAAGGATCAGCCCTGACACCTGTCAGCCCCTGCGTTTAGCCCCTCCGCCCAGCTCACAAGAAGAGCAGTATCAATAGACCACTGTCACTTCCAATACACAGCACACAAAACTGCAGCATTAGCAGAGTCAGGCCTGATCTCTGCTAGCACTAGCGGTTATTTTTTTTTTTCGTAGCGGTTCAAGCAGTCCTCGACAACCAGGTGCTTTTTTTTACCTGTGAGTCACACTAGGTACCTGTAAATTTAGTGGCCAAAATGTCAAACGAAAGGTACACTACTGAAGAAGCCTACAGGATACTGAGCATCACAGATGAGAGTGATTGGGAGTCCTCACTGTCAGAATCAGGCACAGTATGCGAACCTGTAGAGAGCAGTGGCACCCTGAAAGATAGCTCTGGCGATGGAGTAGAGGTCCCTGCTAAGGTCTGGCGTTCTTGACCCCGTTCTTCTGTTGCTAAGGTGCAACAACTGCATGATTCTTGTATGCAGCAGAGTGTAGGCACTAGTGCCGGTCAACCTTCTGGTGTACTGGCGAGCACCAGGGTCCTAGTACACCCTAAACCCTGGTAGTAGACAAACAAGCACTTCAGTATCACTTGGTGATTTGGCGAGTCCCACAAGTGCAGTTCAAGCTGGTGCGATGACTAGCAGCCACCAAGAATTTGAACGCAGGCCTGAAGAGCCCATAGTGGCCTTCCTGATTGCAAATCCTGATTGGCAGTCCACAGATTCTGCATTGCTCATTCACTGGCCAACACGGATATCAGGTGGAAACAGCCAATTTTACTCCCCTTGATTTTTTTTGAGCTGTTTTTCACTGAACATCTGTACGGATCTATTGTGGACCAAAGCAATTTGTATGCTAATCAATTTATCGCCGCAAACCCAAATTTGTTCCTTGCCAGACAATTTGTCTGGAAACCTTTAACGGTTCCTGAATTTAAAACCTTTTTGGGCCTAACCCTCATCATGGGTATTACTAAAAAGAGAGAGCTGCGGTCATATTGGTTCACTGACTCAATTCATTATATGCCGTGTTCTCTGCTGCCATGGTCAGGGCTAGATAAAAGCAAATATTGTGGTTCATGCACTTCAACGACAATGAACTCTGTCGTCTTCGGGATGACCCTGAATATAACCAGTTCCACAAAATTCGTCCCCTCGTAAACCACTTCAACCAAAAATTTGCAGCCTTGTTTATCCCCCAAAAAGATGTCTGCGTTGACGAGTCCCTGGTCAAGTTTTCTGACCGCCTTGCTTTCAAACAGTTTCTCCCCAGTAAGCGTGCCAGATATAGGGTTACGTTGTATAAGCTCTGTGACAGGGCAACAGGCTATACGTGTAGTTTCCTGATTTACGAGGGAGAAGATAGCAGCGTGGAGCCTCCCAACTGCCTGGACTACATAGGAAGCAGCGGTAAGATTGTTTGGGACTTGGTGTCACCCTTATTGGGAAAGGGGTACCATTTATACATGGACAACTTCTATACAAGCGTGTCACTTTTTACACACCTCTTTCAGTTAGGAATTGGCGCATGTGGCACTGTGCGATCTAATCACTGGGGCTTCCCCCAACGGCTTGTAAATACCCCACTTGGTCAGGGGGAGAGAGCTTGCTTGAGGTGCAATAGATTGCTTGCAGTGAAGTGGAAGGACAAATGGAACGCTTTCCCTCTGTCTTCCATTGACGCAGATACGGCAGTCCAAATTACAATGGCGACTGGTGTTGTTGAGAAGCCCCTCTGTGTCCACGACTACAACCGTACAACGGGAGGGTTGGACTTCAACAACCAGATGGTGGGGGCCGTACTTAATTGCCAGACACTAGTACAAGAAAGTGTATACTTATTCCAATTGGCTCTTTTCAATGCTTATGTACCATACAAAGCATCTGGAAGAAGTGGATCCTTCCTAAAATTGCAGGAAGAGATCATCACAGCCCTTCTGTATCAAGGAAGGTGCTGTGGCCCAATTTCCCAATCAAGATGCAGTGAGCCAGCTGCATGACAGGCATTTTCCAGATGCCTCCTCCCTGGTACCCCTACCCAAAGAGAACCCCAAAAAAGATGCCGTGTCTGCTGCAAACACGGATATAGGTGTGACACCCACTATTTTTGTCCCTCCTGTCCTGGTCAACCTGGTGTCTGCATCGGTAACTGTTTCCGACGTTACCACACACTAGTGGAGTATTAGTATAGGGTACATCACGGCACATCTAGGGCACACTTTTACACAGGTTCTCGAAAGAGGTTAGATGGCTATCACATTTTGAGAAACCCAAACCTGGAATGTTTTATTGTTTGCTTTGCAGGTATGTCATTCTACTGTTTTACTGTACTTTTGTTGTGTTTTAGCCCTGGTTCACACTACTGCGTGTGCGGGGTTCGCATGTCATGTCGGAGCGCACTGCTCCGACATGACATGCGATCAGCTGTGCGGTGCGAGTTTAGCCATACAGTTTGTATGGCTAAATTCGCATCGCACCCGCAGCAAAGACGCACAGGAGGCATTTTTGCTGCCGCATCAGGATCGGATCGCACAGCGGTTCACACTTGTGCGATCCGATCCTGTGCGAACTGCACGATCGCACTGCGATATGCGATCAAACTGGGGGTGTCGTTAAGATTACATTGACACCCCCAGCGGATCGCATATGGCAGTGTGAACTGCCGGGGGTGCGTGTGCGATGCGGGAACAGGCTGCGAATTCGCAGCCTTCCCGCATCGCATCAGTGTGAACCGAGCCTTATTGTTAACCATTGTTAACAATAAAACACAAACACAGGGGCCGGGGTGGACACAGGGGCGATTGCCCCTATGCTTTACCAAATATTTTTTACTCTTTTTTTGGCACAGATTGCAATAAAAAAAAAAGTTGTTCTATTGAGTTAATGTTTTATTGATAATGTGTTTTATCGTTAACTGTTGTTTGCTTTGCAGGTATGGCATTCAGCTGCAGCACTGATTTGTTTATTTTGGCAGCAACAGGGTTTGCGCTCAAGATACCTAAATCTGTGACTCCAGTGCTGTAGGCGGTAATTTCACCACCGCAGTTAAAATAAAAGCATATATGCTGAAGCATAGGGGATGGAGTGGACACAGAAGGGGGATGCTATGCTTCGACATATATTTTTATTCACTTTTCCTGACAGAGATTTCTTCATCCACACTGATCGATGTGAATGGAGGAATCTCTTTTTTTTTTTTTTTTTTACACAAAGTTGTCACTAAATGATATAATGCTCACACTTGCCATGGGTATATGTGGAATTACACCCCAAAATACATTCTGTATGTATGCATCGCATACTAGCTCATTATGAAATACTTACCTTAGAACGAAGCCCCGCCACGGACCCCCGGACACCGCTGTGGGAGCTGACATGATCCCTTGGCGTCTCTTCCGGGTTCGGCGGCTCCGGCGCTGTGATTGGCCGGAGCCGCGATGACGATTTTCCGGCAACTTCCCGGCAAGGAACTCTGAAGGTCCAACGGACCTTCAGAGCGCATGCGCCGCTCGCGTCAGCGGCTGCATGCAGCGCAAATATCTCCTAAACCGTGCAGGTTTAGGAGATATTAATTGTACCTACAGGTAAGCCTTATTATAGGCTTACCTGTAGTTAAAAATCACAAAAAGCAGTATACTACCGCTTTAACAAACATTTAACCAATTCAGGAAGGTCCCACTGCAAGAGTATTTTTTTTCTGATGCACAGAGTATGGCTTTGACAGTTGAGTTAAGTAAACTTTCTTTTGTTTTGGATCAAGTTCCTGGGGATTGGTTATAACCCCTGCAAGGCTTTTATTGCTGTCTATGACCTCCCCCCGCTTCTTTCTATGCAGTTTCCTCTCAATACTGTTGTGGTCCCAGCATTACAATATATCCCCCATGAAAATACACAGCAGTCAAACCCTTACAGAAGCTCTGAGCTGTCCTCACTCTATCCAGAGTAAAACAAAACAGCAAATTCATTGTAACCACAGATTTACCCCCTTCACGACCAGCCCACTTTTTGTAATACTGAACTGCATTACTTTTTTTTTTTTTTTAATTTTCAATATATTTTATTGAGAAAAAAAAAAAGGTAATACAATATAATAATAACAAGTAATGTAGTAGAAGTGAATCAGCTACACTACATCCTTGCAAAAGAAATAACATTTTGTGCATGAAATGCAGTGTGGGGAATACAATATATAGCCATATCAACAGCTGACCAGTAAAAGCCGGTCTAGAAAAAGTGAGGAGCCCTCTCCCCACTACAGAAACATGGCACAACATTAGAGCTAAAGTATTGTCTATACCAAAACATGTCAAAATAATAATAATAAAAGAAAAGGGTAAAATGACTCTAAGCATTTGTGCAGGTTTAGATAAAAATTCTAAAAACGATGAAGAACCGCTCAAATCTCTGACCCCTAAGAGTAACATGGAACCAGTTGACATCCCTGGACCCCAGCACCTGACATAGGCTGCGAAACATTGGGGATCCAGGGCCTGCAACTAAGCGGATAGTATATAGGAGCTCCTCCAGAGTGAGGAAACCTATGATCTTTCCTGGGGTCAAGAGAAAGAGCAGGATAATATGCACGGTTATATAAAAAGGAAACAGCCCTGTGGAAGCATAGTTGGGAAGGCAGCATAGAAGGGGTAGAGGGGGGGAAAGGAGAGAGAAGAAGGAGAGAAGAGGAAGTGGAGAGGGAGGAGGGGAAAAGGGATAGGAGCAGGGTCAGGGGACCAATGAGTTCTGGAAAGTCCAGCTATGAAATCGATATATGATTTAGTTTAGCCCACGGTTCCCATATCAATTCAAATTTGGAGACTTTGTCCTGCAGGATCGCCACTATTTTTTCCTGAGCCATGATCCAGGATATTTTACGTTTGGCTGCGCTAAATGAGACTGAAGGCTGCTTACAAGCTTTGGCCACCGTGAGTTTGGCTCCTAAGAGAATAAAAAAATATCAAGGATAGAGAGTGTTTGGGAGTGCCTGGGAGTTTTTCATGTAAAAAAGCTGATTGAGGGGTTTGAGGTAGTGGGGTATCCGTGACCGTGCGAATGAGATGAAAGATTTTGTTCCAGAAGCTCCTAATCCTGGGGCAAGAGCACCATGTATGCATAAAGGATCCTAAGTGTTCACATCCCCTGAAGCATAGCGGAGACGTCTGCGGATACGTGTAAGCGAGTGGGAACAATGTACCAGCGAGTAAGAACTGCATTACTTTAACTGACAATTGCGCGGTGATGCGTCGCTGTACATAAATAACATTTCTGTCATTTTTTTCCCCACAAATAGAGCTTTTTTTTTGGTGGTATTTGATCACCTCTGCGATGTTTATTTTTTGTGCTACAAACAAAAAAAACACCGCCAATTGTGAAAAAAATCAGTCGTTTTTACTTTCTGCTCTAAAACATATCCAATTAAAGAAATTTAAAAAAATCTAATTTCTTCAGAAATGTATGCCAATATGTGTTCTGCTACATGTTTTTTGTAAAAAAAAAAAAAAAAAAATTCCATTAACCGTGTATTGATTGGTTTACATGAATGTTATAGCGTCTACAAACTATGGGATATATACTGGAATTTTTATTTATTTATTTTTTACTAGTAATGGCGGTAATCAGCGACTGATAGTGGGACTATGGTTTTGCAATGGACAATCAGACACTAACTGACACCTTTGACACTTTGGGGACCAGCGATCCTAATATAGTGATAAGTGCTAAAAATATGCACTGTCACTGTACTAATGACACTGGCTGGGAAGGGGTTAAACATCTAGAGCAATGAAAGGGCTAACTGTGTGCCTAGCCAGTGTTTTGGTGTGCTGGTTTTTACTAGGGGAAGAGATTGATTTTATTCCCTGCTTTGCAGAAACACAGAATCTATCCCTCCCCCTGTCAGAATGGCGATCTGCCTTGATTACATAGGCAGATCATCATTTTGTGTTCTTTACCGATCATCAGCGTGTGCCGGAGGACATTGAATGCTCGGCACCTGTAGGTTAGCTTCTGCTGTATATATTCACAACAGAAGTTGCACGCCCCCTGCAGGCGGAAATGCCAAATCACAGATCCGGCGCACAGCTGCTTCCCTGTAGCCATAAAACTGCCGTAGGGCAGTCGACAAGTGGTTAAATTAAAGACACTATAACCATACCTCCCAACTTTTTGAGATGGTAATAAGGGAGACCTTTTGCCAAAAGTATATAGGCATAAGACACACCCCCGCCACACTCCCCTTAAAGGAGAATTGTACAAAAAAAAAAAAAGATAAGTTAAACCCACGAGGGCTTTTTTTCCACTACTATTTTATTATACTGGTTTTTGACATTTACAAATGCAGCAATTTAGAAATTGGATGAAAGGTTTAGCACTGGGAGATATTTTTTGAAAGATAAACAGTGCATTTTATATACAACTATTTAGATCAGGCCAAAATAAATGACAAATGAGCAGGAAAGAGGGACAGAGGTACTTTGTTCCAAATCAGGGACAGTCCCTCGAAATCAGGGACATTTGGGAGCTATGCTATAACGGCTGACTGTCTTCTGTTCATTACTCAGCAGTGACGACACGAATTTAACCACTCTAGGACCGCCCACCGCAGTTATACTGCGGCAGGCAGCCCCTCCTGCGCGAACCGACATAGGTATATGTCGGTCCCGTGCCTGCAGCTAGGGGGCGAGCGTGCGCCGCCGGTGGCACGCTCCCGCCCCCACTCGGCAGTGGTGATTGGGATGCACCCGCGATCGCTCCCCGCTGAGAGAGAATAACGGTCAGCTGTTGTAAACACAGCTGACCGTTCTTCTCTATGGAATGATCACAGGTCTCTGTGATCATTTCACAAGCCACGCCCGCCCCCCCCCCCCCCCCACAGTTAGAATCACTCCCCTATGCTCACATTTAACCCCTTGATCACCCACTGTGTTAACCCCTACCCTGCCAGTGTCATTTTTACAGTAACAGTGCATATTTTTAGCATTGATTACTGTAGTAATGTCACTGGTCGAACCCAAAAGTGTCAAAAATGTCAGTTTGGGGTCCGATCTGTCCTTGGCAATGTCGCAGTCCCGCTAAAAATCGCAGATCGCCGCCATTACTAGTAAAAAAAAAACAATAAAAATTACATAAATCTTTCCCGTAGTTAGTAGACGCGATAACTTTTGCGCAAACCAATCAAAATACACTTATTGCGATTATTTTTTTAGCAAAAATATGTAGCAGAAAACAAATTGGCCTAAAATGTTAAAAAAATTGTGATTTTTAATTTTTTTTTGGGAATGTTATATAGCAGAAAGTGAAAAATAATGTTTTTTTTTTTTTTTCAGAATTATCGCTCTTTTTTTGTTTATAGCGCAAAAAATAAAAATCCTACAGGTGATCAAATATGACCAAAAGAAAGCTCTATTTGTTGGAAAAAAAAGACATCAATTTTATTTAGGAAACAGCGTCGCACGACCGCGCAATTGTCCGTTAAAGCAGTGCCGAATCGCAAAAAATGGCCTGGTCATTAAGGGGGCAAATACTTCTGGTCCAGAAGTGGTTAAAGGAAGACTGAACTGAGAGAAATATGGAGATTACCATTATAGACCTTCTTCTGAAAATGCTAGTTGCATGGATGTCTCTAAATTTAAGTACTTTTCTGAGACACTGAAGCATTCATTTCACAAAGTAAGAGTGAAATCGAAATGTCTGACTAAAGCCTCGTACACACGCAACGATTGTTGGCCGACCGATGGCCGTCTTTTGTCCAGTGTTGTTGTGTTGGTTGAAATGTGCTCTAGACTGCACACAAATTTTCTCGGCCAACACAAACCAACTTCAGAAGTGATGTCATGTGCTGATTTACTTTCCGTGTGTTTTTTCTTCTCTGAGCATGCCCAGTCTTGCTCATCTGATGTTTGTCTGCCGAAATCTGTACTGACTGAGGGAAAATCGGCAACAAAATTTTATAGCATGCACACCTGATTTTGTTCGGCCGAAAAGTCGCAGTCGGTTGTCGGAATCATCATACTAACAAGCCGACAATCGGCCGATCGGACGTTGGCCGAAAATTCACGGCCAACAATCTTTGCGTGTGTACGAGGCTTTACACTATAGTTCAGTGACTGAGAAGGAACAGGATTCCATGGATCAGCATGACAGCCAGGGAACTAGTATTTTCAGAAGGAGAGGTTGGCAGCAGCTAAAGCCTCCATACTTCTCAATATTAGTTATGCCCCGTACACACGTGCAGATTATCTGAAGACTTTTGTCTGCAGACTTACCAAAACCATATAATATGAGGTCAAACCTAAACACTTTCAATTTGTATGCAATCCGGCAGGCCCTTGCACTACATAGAAAAGGTAAATCTGAAGACAAAAGTCTTCAGATAATCTGCACGTGTGTACGGGGCATTACCGTTTACATTGTCTCGTGCTGCATTTCCCATGATCCTACTTTATGTTTGTCATAGTCCCTTTAAGCGATAATTCCTTGGGAAACATTAAAGCAGAACTTAAGTCAAAAATAAAAACGAAAAAAGAGCTTGTTAAAAGACAAAATAAAAAATCAGCATTCTGTGTAATATTCACCTTCAACCCAAAATTGTATCCTCCCAGTATTATTGCTGCAAGATTATGTTAATCTTGTTAATTATGTGAAAGCCATTCACCTGTCCTCAGAGTGTGACTGGACAGTGAAGGGAAAAGCAGAGCAGTGATGACCACATTTCTATTTCACCCTTTTTCCTGTTCCTATCAGCATGTTCCCTGTCAGCACATAAACTGATTGGCTCCTTGTGCTGCTTTCTCCAGCTCATCACCTAGCCTGATTGTTGACTGAAGATCTCCACAGGAAGAATCCTAGGAAAAAAAAAGGAAAATGGCCATGGAACCGCAGATCCCACTCCCAGCAGGGAACTAAATCCTTTCTCCTGAAACACTGGGCAGAAATAACTGAGCGGCCTATAGCAGAGAGGGGGTTTATATTATTTAGGACTGCCCATAGGGGGTGTTGTTTTCTTTTCTGCCTAGTGTCCCACTCCTGTAGGTGGCGCTATAAACTAGGGATGCACCAATACCCTTTTTTACTAATCAATCATAATACTTATTACTTAATGCTACTCATTTTACTAATCAAACCAATACTTTTTTTTGTAGTACGCGTAGATACCAATTACCAATACCGACCGCAACTGTTTTGTTTACACTTCAGCTGTCAGCAGTGGTACAAAGCATTGAAAGGTTATTTACAACTGCAATATATATATATTTGTTTTTTAAATGTTGTGCTTTTTTCAATGTGAAACCTGTAAATATATGTTAATGGTGTAAAAATATTAAC
The DNA here is from genome assembly GCF_965119305.1 of Pelophylax lessonae. Lineage (NCBI taxonomy): Eukaryota > Metazoa > Chordata > Amphibia > Anura > Ranidae > Pelophylax > Pelophylax lessonae. The sequence continues at coordinate 629,453,050 of NC_138770.1, read as the reverse complement.
GGAAAAAGTGAACAAAAAAAAGGTTTTAATTATTAATAGTTTACTTTATAAAATAGAAGTGAACAATGAAAAAAAAAATCAGCAGGGAAATAATAATTAAATAGAGAAGGAGAATAAGTAGTTAAGGCTGATTAGAGTATATGAAGGGTTAATAAGTGGTTTAACAGAGGAACATTTAATAAACAAAACTGCTTTAAACTGATTTCATCTGTAGATTGAAGTCATCTGTAGATGAAAAAAACAGATAGATACAAAAAGTAACAATGTTTCTTTTTATCTTTCTGTTTCACCTGAGCAATATTGTTGATAAATATTGCCCAACTGCTTTTTTTTTTTTTTTAGTTGACAGCTCCAGTTGCCTTTGTTTACACTTCAGTTGTTAACAAAAGAAATTCCCTTAGCCGTTCAGTTTTTTGGCTCCGCTCCGGTCCTTTTTTTTTTTTCACGGAGCGGATGACACTTGTGTCATCTACTCCGTATGTCCGCATATCATCCCATCCGTTTGCGGATGATATACGGAGATAATGTAAGTTTATGGGCATTGCGGATGTCAGCGGATGACACCGCTGACATCCGATTTTGCTTCCTTTCCGTTTTTTTTAACGGAGGAAAAATAGGGTTCTGTTCCGTTCCAAAAAACGGAACAGAACTGAAAGGAAGAAAATTGGATGTCAGCGGATGGTATTCCGCTGACATCCGCAATGCCATAGACATTTATTATGTCCGTAAATCATCCGCAAAAAAATAGGATGATTTGCGGACATACAAAGCGCCTGTGTGAAAGAGCCCTAACAGCTGAATGAGTCATTGGTTGTTAAGGACGTGGCAGCTCTGCTCCCTAGCAACCGATAATTGGCAGGTTTTTTTTTAAATCTCAGCGGTAAGTAAGGGAATCCTGCCAGCAGCTGAAAGAACTGAGGCTAAAAGTATCGGTTTCAGTTATCAGAGCATTTGCACGTACCAATACTTGTGCAAATGCTTAGTATCAGCACCGTTACCGGTATTGGTGCAACCCTTCTACAATCCTATTAGTATGACTCAGAAGAAGCTGTGTCCATCAATGAACATAGGAGAAAAACGAATTTGATGAAATAATGATTGCAGAGCGACAATAGTTTGTGTCTTTTATATCTGCCTAGAGTTCAGATTTTATGTCATGTCCGTTGTTCCTCTTGTATTTTATTTGGCATGATAACCCCATCTTTACAAAGAGGTCTGTTTTTCATAAAAGGAAACAGGTGACCGGTATGTACACGCTGTCTGCGTTGTGTTATTCGCACCCAGACCTCACATTGATGGAAGCGTTTCCAGTCTAGAATTTGTTTTCCAGAGCGATATGCTAAAACAGTCAGACACAAATGTCTGCGCTGTGCCAGCTCCAAATGGTTATCTTATTTCTGAAAAGTTTGAGACCACAGCCAACTGACTGTTCCCACCTTCAACTTGTCAGCGCCCAAACAAGCAAACTAGTAATGGATAGTTTAGTGACGGGTTAATCAATCTCATTAGTCATTTACATTATAGCCCATTACGCTATTAAACTAATAGGATTTGCCAGAGACTTTGACATTGGAAAGTTTGCAGCACTCATGAAATGGCATCACTTCAAACAGTGTGAAAGTTATCTTGTATTCTACTTTGAAAGGGATCCATCGAATGAAAGATGAACTACATTCCACAGACTTTCATTCCAATGAAATAAAACATAGAACTTTTCATTTTTTTTCTTAAAGGGAAATGATAGATGTTTTGAAGTAGAACTCTGGGCAGCAAAAACAATAAATAAATAATTGTAGACCCCCTTCCCCAGTATACACTATATTTTCAAAAGTATTGGGACGCCTGCCTTTACACTCACATGAACTTTAATGGCATCCCAGTCTTAGTCTAGAATTCAATATTGAGTTGGCCCACCCTTTGCAGCTATAACAGCTTCAACTCTTCTGGGAAGGCTGTCCACAAGGTTTAGGAGTGTGCCTATGGGAATGTTTGACCATTCTTCCAGAAGCGCATTGGTGAGATCAGGCACTGATGTTGGAGAGAAGGAGAAAGCCTGGCTCGCAGTCCCTGCTCTAATTCATCCCAAAGTTACCGATAGAACGGGTTGAGGTCAGGACTCTGTGCAGGTCAGTCAAGTTCCTCCACCCCAAACTTGCTCATCTATGTCTTTATGGACCTTGCTCTGTGCACTCATCCAAATCATTTGGTGGAGGGGGGATTGTGGTGTGGGGTTGTTTTTCAGGGGTTGGACATGGCCCCTTAGTTCCAGTGAAGGGAACTCTTAAGGCATCAGCATACCAAGACATTTTGGACAATTTTTATGCTCCCAACTTTGTGGGAACAATTTGGAAATGGCCCCTTCCTGTTCCAACGTGACTGGGCACCAGTGCACAAAGCAAGGTCCTTAAAGACATGTATGGGTGAGTTTGCAGTGGAGGAACTTGACTGTCCTGCACAGAGTCCTGACCTCAACCCCATAGAACACCTCTGGGATGAATTAGTAAGGAGACTATGAGCCAGGCCTTCTCTTTAACATCAGTGCCTGACCTCACAAATGTGCTTCTGGAAGAATGGTCAAACATTCCCATAGACACACTCCTAAACTTTGTGGACTCCATTCCCAGAAGAGTTGAAGCTGTTATAGCTGCAAAGGGTGGGCCAACCCAATATTGAACCCTAGGGACTAGGACTGAGATGTCATTAAAGTTCATGTGTGTCTAAATGCAGGCGACCCAAAACTTTTGGTAATATAGTATATACTAGATATACTGCTTGTTTAATCTCAGCAATACTTACCTTACTCCTTAGTTTCTTTCTCTGCAAAAAGCCATTCCTGTTCGCCAATCATTTTGCCGCCTGTAATGTCATCATGAAGAATGCAGGATCAGCAGCGATGAGGTTAAGGATCCATCCACATTCTAGGCCAGTAGAGGGAAAAAAAAAAAGATATGGCTACCACTGAATCAAGATGTAAAGTCTTTGTCGCTTACAACCATCTAGGACACATTCAGACTTGTTTTTTATTTATTATTATTATTAATATTCATACAAAATCATTATTTTACATTGATGTAACAGAGCTTTAAGGGTTTTTTTTAAAGAGTGCACAGCAGAGATTGCTTGCTTTTAAGCTATCTCTTTTTAACTGAATCAGCATGGATTGAATAGAGCAGAAGGTAAGGGAAAGGGAAGAGTTACTTCTAAGGTCACCTACTGTATGTCCATTTAGTCATTCAGATGTGTACAAAACGACACCGCACTTTTAAGGTACCACACCATATGTACAAAAATTTAACAAATTTTATTGCATCATAGAAGAAATAAAAACCCCAATAGTTGCTCATGATATATTCCTGAGTTGCATTACACATGATTTGTACATGACATAGCAAATGCACATTAGGTGTTAAGGACTCCAATATAGATATCCACATGGAGTCAACCCTTCTTGTTCAACTCATTTCGCAGGTCAACACCTGATTCATAAGAAAACATTAACACTTTAAAAATATCTGTAAATGCCAGAGAACAATTAGCAATTCATATCCAAAATACAGTTATTCCATTACATACCTTTAAAGGAGTTGTAAAGCCAGGAACGTTTTTTATCTGAATGCATTCTATGTATTAAGATAAAAAGCCTTCTGTGTGTAGCAGCCCCCCCCCCCCCCCAGCACCCTCTAATACTTAATTGTGCCCACTCTCTGTCCAGCGATGTCCACGAGTCCCTCAGCCATCCTGGAACTCTCCCTCCTAATTGGCAAATATACAGCCGCAGCACCATTGGCTCTCAATCAAAGTCAGTGAGCCAATCAGGAGAGAGAGAGAGAGGGTGGGGCCGAACAGCAGCTCCATGTCTGAATGGACACACGGAATCACAGCTTGGCTCGGGTGCCCCCATAGCAAGCTGCTTGTTGTGGGGGCACTCGATAGGAGGGAGGGGCCAGGAGCAGGAAAGAAGGATCCAAGAAAAGGAGGACCCAGGCTGCTCTGTGCAAAACCAACTTTGTTATTTTTTTTTTTTTTAAATGAGACTTTACAATCACTTTAACTACTTGACCCCCGCGCAATAGGCGAAAGACGGCTACAGCGCGGACCTAAATTGCCGGCAGGACATACATTGATATCCTCCCGTGCACGAGTGGCCTGCACGATCCCTGTGAAGTGGCCTGGCTCGCTCTGTGATCAGCGAGTCCATGAGACTCGCCTGATCACAGATCGGAGTATGGGGCGGTCCTGCCCCCTTACCACGTAATCAGCTGTCAGCCAATGACAGCTGATCATGTGAAGTAAACAGCAGCCAGCGATCAGCTGTTTTTTTCTCCTCAGTTTAAGGAGAAAAAAAATGATCGCCGGCTGCTGTCAGAGGGACATCGGTCCCAAAGAGGAAAGGGCAAATTGTGCCCACCAGTGCCACCTGCCAGTGCCCACCAGTGCCATCTGACAGTGCCCACTAGTGCCACCTACCAGTGCCCACCAGTGTTCACCAGCACCACCTACCAGTGCCACCTATGAGTGCTCACCAGTGCCACCTATCAGTGCCAATCAGTTCCCCATCATAAGTGTCACCTACCAGTGCCTATCATTGCCCATCAGTGCCACCTATTAGTGCCCATCAGTGCTCATGAGTGCTACCTATTAGTGCCCTTCAGCGCCACCTATCAGTGCCCTTCAGTGCTGCCCATCAGTGCCACCTATCAGTGCCACCTATCAATGCTGCCTTATAAGTACCGCCTTATCAGTGCCACCTTATCAGTGCCGCCTTATCAGTGCCCATCAGTGTCGCCTATCAGTGCCCACCAGTGCAGCCTATCAGTGCCCAACAGTGCAGCCTATCAGTGCCCATCAGTGCAGCCTATCAGTGCCTATCAGGGCCCATTAGTGCCGGCTCATCAGCGCACATCACTGAAGGAGAAAAATTACCTATTTGCAAAATTTTATAACAAACTATAAAACAGTTTTTTGGTTTTTTTTTTCTTTTAAAAATTTTCGGTCTTTTTTTGTTTGTTCAGTAAGAACTAAAATTCCCAGTAGTGATTAAATACCACCAAAAGAAAGCTCTATTTGTTTGGAAAAAAATATAGAAATTTCATTTGGGTACAGTGTTGCATGACCGCGCAATTGTCATTCAAAGTGCGATTGTGCTGAAAGCTGAAAATCGCCCTGGGCAGTAGCTGGGTTTAAGTGCCCTGTAGGCAAGTGGTTAATATTTACCAGAATACTTTTACCTGCACCATTCATTCAAAACGATATACGCATCAAATTAAAAACAACCAACCAGTGTATGGACCATTTCTGAAATAAAGAAGACCGAAGGTGTCCTAGTCCGGCATGTGTGGCAGAAGAATCAATTATTGGTGACAATATTTTTTTTAATAATTCATAGATCATTATCTATGCGTGTCTGTACACTAAGCTCCAATAAAACTCTATACAGTTTATTATTTGAAAGTCCATGCTATTGTCTCAAATATACTAAGTTCAAGAAAAACTGTATAGAATTTGTTATTTGAGAATCCATGCTGTTGTTCCAACTACACCCCTACTCCCCACTATAAATCTGAACGTGAGCTACTGAACTCTGTAAACAACTTATTTTTCACAAAGCAGTTAAGATTTCCCTAGAATACATGTGAAAAGGAGCTTAAAGCTCCACCTGCTGGGTATAGAGATATAAATATGAAATATGTATATGCATAGTTTCAAATTTCTGGATTTATATAGAAAGAAATGGAATACTTTTGCATGTCTTCATTCAATATTACAATAACTATTTTAACTTTAAAGGCTAAGTTCACCTTTTAAAAATGTATGCAGGTAAAAAAAATGTGCATTTATTATTTTTTTTCTAAGGAGCCTGTAAAGTATTGCACCCAGGATTAGCAGATCGTGTGTGCAATGTCAGGCTCCTGCAGACTCTCAGGATAGCTGTCTGCCTGTACCTCATACAGTCAGGATCTGCCCAGATGCCTGGACCGGCAGCTGGCTCAGCTTCTTAATGTGACATGGTCAGCCTGAGCCAGGAACTCCTGCCCCTTCCGCAACCTGGCATTCTAGCGAGAGCTGGAGAAGCAGAGAGCCAGTGACTGACAGTCACCGATCTCTGCTCATTGAAGGCTGAGAAATGTGCCATTAGCTGTCCTTGATCGCCCAGTTATCAGTGTAGAGTCTGACGCCTTCTAGGTGAGTATGATTAGGGTCAATCACAGACATCATGTTTCTTGCCTGACTGTTTCTTGAATGGTTGTTGTAGCAGTATCAACACTGTTCCTATTACTTTCTCATTGTGTCTTCTCTGCTCTTTCACAGGTAAATGACTACTTGCAACATCCACATGTACAATCCCCATGCCATTTGTAGCCCCCTCCTAGGTAGGCGCTAGAAGAGAGTGTAAAGTTTTTGGGTCTTTCTGCTTACCATAGAGATTGCCAGGTAAATTTATTTTGCTCTCTGCCTACAAGAGAGCAGGATCCATTGGTAGGGTCTGCTCATGGTGCTCGGGTGCAGCTCAACTTGTCTGAAATTTTTCACACTGGTCCAATAGGGAGGCATATTGGACAGTGGGAGGAAACCTGACAAGTGAGGGCACAGGCATTGTTACAGCCCTTGTAATTGGCAGAGGAAAGTGCCTTGGTGCATGCTGCGTGACTGCTCTGGGTCTTCAGCTGGAGAGCGGGATCCTGGAGGGAGGGGACGGCTTCCCCTTTTCTGTAGAAGCTGCCATGCGGCCTCAGGTGGTCGACCTGAGGGCCTGAATGTTAGAGAGGAGCTGGGTGACTGTATAAATGCCAAGGGCACATGTGCTCGTGGTCTTCGGCTGGGGAGTGGGGTCCCAGAGGGAGGGGGTGGCTGCCCCTCCTCTCTAGGAGCTGCCATGCGGCCTCGGGTTGTCGACCCGAGGACCAGAAAGTCAGATAGGAGCTGAACTCAGAGGTTCTGCAGAGCTGACTGGAAGGGAGACACGGGAAAGGATCTGATTCTGCCGACAGTGAGTACAGATCTGTGTTATGGGGCCTGTCATGTGAGGGCCATCCTTTCAGAGGAAGAGTCAGTGGAGGGGTGTCAGTCAAGGGGATGCTAGAGAATGTCCTGAAGCTAAAGTAGCTGCATCAAGTCTACTGCTAGATAGAGCAAGAGGACTTAAAATCTTCCATACAATTGGCAGTGAGGTTAACCACTTCAATACCAGGCACTTTTCCCCCTTCCAGCCCAGGCCAATTTATAGCTTTTAGCGCTGTTGCATTTTGAATGACAATTGCGCGGTCATGCAACACTGTACCTAAACCAAATTTATGTCATTTTTTCCCCACAAATACAGCTTTCTTTTAGTGGTATGTGATCACCGCAAGGTTTTTTCTTTTTTGCTAAACAAATAAAAAAAGACCGGAAAGTTTGAAAAAAAAAAGTTTTTTTTGTTTGTTATAAAATTTTGTAAATAGATACATTTTTTCCTGCACTGATGAGCACTGATGAGGCCGCACTGACAGGCACTGATGAGGAGGCACTGATGCGGTGGCACTGATGGGGTGGCACTAATATGCGGCACTGATATGCAGCACTGATTGGCACTGATATGTGGCACTGATAGGTAGCACTGATATGCAGCATTGGTGGGAACTGATAGGCGGCACTAATGGGCACTGATAGGCGCATTGATGGGCAATGATAGGTGGCACTGATAGGCGGCACCGATGGGCACTGATAGGCGGCACTGATCGGCACTGATGGGCACTGATAGGCGGCACTGGTGGGCAATAATGGACACTGGTGGGCGGCACTGATAGATGGCAATGATGGGCACTGGCGGGCAGCACTGATGGGGAGGACACTGGCGGGCAGCACTAATGGGGAGGGCACTGGCGGGCTCCCTGAGCCCTGACTGCCATCCCTGGTGGCCAGGGTGGGCATCCCTGGGGTCATGGGTGGGCATCCCTGGGGTCATAGGTGGGCATCCCTGGTGGATCTAGTGGCAACCCCCCCCCAAGGGTCTGCACTGATAATCAATGCTCTGATTACCAGTGCAGACCCCCCTGTCAGGAGAGCCGCAGATCGGCTCTCCTCTACTTGTGCCTGTCAGGCACGAACTGAGGAAAGCCGATCAATGGCTCTTCCTATTTACTATGTGACCAGCTGTGTCCATACGTCAGTAGGCTCTTTACCGAGATCGGAGATGCGGTGTGTCAGAGTGACACGCCGCATCAGCGATCGCCGCTCTGCGCGCCCCCAGGGAGCGCGCAGAGCGCATTATCCTGCCGCCATCATATGACGTCCGGACAGGATAATGTAACCACCTTCCCTCCGTCATTTGCCTATAGGGCGGGCGGGAAGTGGTTAAAGCAGTGTGTCTGCTTCTACAAATAACCAGGCGAAGCCAAGTGAGAGTTGTCCTTATCTACTGTGAATAGTTCAGTTTGAGTATCCCACTATTCACTTCCTCCATCCAAGTTTCACAGTAAATGCAAAACCAAATACCCTTGACTATTTATTGAGTAACGAGCAAGCGGGAGTAAGGATGGATGTGTGAAAAATCCCCTAGTGACTGTCTGCAAGGTAATCAGAGGGAGAACCAGAAGCCATCATGCAGCAAGCCCTACAGGGGCTCATCCGGGATTTTTCTCTGAGTTACAGCATTGGTTGCTACCGTTTCTATATAAGAAAGGCCATGTCTTCTCATGTAAAGTGCTGGAGTGTCAGCGAAAAAAGAATTTGCTGTACTGTAGAAGAAAGTAATGTCTGCTTTACAGTGATCAGTACAAGTGTGCTTTCAAGTTATGGTCAAGTAAGCAGTAACCTGGGACGCAGGATTCGGCGCGTCAGGGGTTGTGTCATTACATGTGCTGTAGAAGAAAATGTCTGTCGTACAGTCGGTAACAGAAGGACAGTTTTCAGCAGCAGTGGGGGAGATCGGTTGGCATTTGAACCAAAAGGTGTAACCAGAGCTCAAGTCAGAAGAGGCAGATGTATGTGTTTGTGGCAGGGAACACAATCTGCATTACAGTACCATTCATGCAAGCTGAGCAGTGTTATGGCAGCAGCGAATGGGTTACTGCACCACGCGGGAGAGAGCACACCAAAGAGATCTACCTAGCAAGAGGAGCCAATGCCAGAGAGTCTGCTAATCTGGGGATGTGGGCAAACTTGCTGTCTGCGGCCCGCCAATCCAACTGAAGGAAAGGAACTGAGACGTCACTTCAGCCATTGTTGGTAGCTGAGGAGAAGACAAGTGTGTAGAGGAGCAAGATGACGGATGCCAGAGTGAGCCGGAGCCCAGAGGCTATATGTGAACTAGAAGGTAGGAACCACCTCTAAACTGTTAACACCAGTGGCTATTCCCTTTGGGAGAGGACGGGGAGTGCAGAGAACACCGCTGGGGCAGGGACCAGTGGTGCTGACCTGCACAACCATCTGCCAAACCATGGGGAACCAATATTTGAGAGATGCAATGCACACAAATCGTGAGGGCCGAGCAGTGGTCAAAGTGTGCATTGGTTGCAGTCATAGCAACAATAGGTCCAGCTCTTATAGAGGCAGAGGAGCATCAATGGATCCAAAAGTTGAACTCCTCGAGTTTGTCCAGTGAGGGGTAGGCAGGGGTCACCAAGCTTTGTGTATCAACACGGATCCCTGGAAGAGAGAATTGATAAATGGGGGTTAGATGTGGAGACTGGGGAACTGAAGGAAGACGTCCATCCAGTTCCAGTTCACTTACTGAAGAAACCGAAGCAGCGGTCGTTCGTATGAGGTGTACCAGGAATCTCGGGTTCTGTAAGGCCTATGCTGCAAGGGTCCCAGACCTATCCCCACCCCACACCTATGCTCGGGCTGAGCACAGAATGATGCTTATTCTAAGCTGATCTCTAAAGCGGAGATCCCGTATGCCCCACCTGGGAGAGGAGATAGGCAGAAACTTCCCAGGTTCTCTCGTTTCCAACTACTTATCCAGAGGAAGGTGGCTATGGAATACGGATACGATTATCCATATGCTCCACGGGAGGTAATGGAGGAAATTGAAAACAAGAGGGAGACTTGGTGGGAAGAAGCTGTCTGGGACTTTCTATATGTCCTCAAGCCACATTGGAACCCATCCAGGCCTCAGCTGTGGGAAACCTTTCTGTACATCAAGGAGAATTGGAATCTGGGGTGGTCGATATACATTGATCGGGTGGAACTAAACCGCCCAGATAAGATAGGCCAAGCTTGGGCCATCAGCATCCTGAGAGTGAGTCTTGAAGGCAAGATCTTTCGTATAACAAAAAAGAAAAAGAAATCCGGGAGCTCTGCGCCATCAAAACAAAAAAATGATGTCCTGACGAAGTTCCTGTGGGCAGAAAGAAACATACAGGCACAGGGACGACATAAGGATGTGCCCCCTCCTCCCTGTCTTGCCGCATGATTTGTTTTATCGGCTTTTTTGTCTTTTTGTACCTGTCTGGACTATCCAACACCAATCAGCACACAGTGGGAGCCACTACTATCACCATCATTATCATTGCCACTACATTTTATGGCTGTTTAGCCCAGAACCGCAACAGGAACGAATCCCCGAGGACATATCTCCACAGGAGACAACCAGAAGACACACCACAGCACAGTGTGAGGTTACCTGAACAGACCAAGGACCGTAAGTACCATAGTTGCCATAGACCCTAGGTGTTTTTCATTAATGGTCATATTGGCTGCATGCATTGCTGACATAGTGGTCAGGTTACCCATCACCTGGGACCACCCTAGTACTGCAGGCCAGACAGCATTCACATATGAGAGTCTATACTGCTTTCCATTCTATCCATTTGAACTGGATAGTCTACTCCTGTCCTCTTCCTGGTCCATTCCGTCCTTGATTATCACAGCCTGTGATACCTACAGCAGACTTTCACATTATATATGGATATAGCTATTCCATCTGGCTTCCTAGCATCCCATTCAGGAATATGCAATACTATCATCCACAGCTTCACGTGATTTATGTGATTATATGCTGCTAAATGGGTTTAACCTCAGAATGCTTTTTTGTCTTTTTGCTAAGGCTCAGATGAACTGGTTTTGATTATATGGACTTTTATTTCCTATTTTTTTTTTTGTTATTTCTGGGCTCCTCTCTGTTTTTGTTTTTGCTGCCCTAGCCCTGGTTTAGTCCCTACTTTGTAGAGCTATAGCACCTCATTCACTCATTGTGGTTTTAAGGTGGGATGCTAGCCCCTCGGGGTACTGATAGGCATATGGTGTTTTTGTGTTCGTGCAGGCAGTTTGGTAGGTAGTAGGGGGCTCTGGCGGAGTTTTTCACCAGCTCCCACTGTAGCACTTTTCTTTAGGTGGGGTTTTATTTAGGGAGGTTTTTGAGCTAATTAGGGATATGTTTGTTGAGTGGAGTGGGTACAGGGGAGGTCTTTGGAGGGATCTCTGGGTTCTGATGCTGATTTCTATATTTGCTGAGTGTTTACTGAATGAGTGTTGTAGCAGTTTTAATACAGTTTAACTAAAGCAGGGTAACTAAAGCAGTATGAAGATACAACAATAACTCTGTTCCACTCTGGAAAGATGGAAAGCAAACCAACATTTGATATTTAATTTCTTTTGAAGTCTGATTCCCACTCTCTCTTCCTTCTAATATGCTGCCTGTACTCTTCCTTCTCACATTAGTGTTCTCTGTCCTCAAATTGTCCTTACTTTACCTCTCCTCTCTACCCCAAAGCTTATGCATATCACCCTTACTCCGTCCAACCTTTGCCCCATTATTGCACCAATCACCTCCCGCATGTACTGAACCTACATGCTGACCTAAACACCAGAACGGTGAGATACAGTATCTCACAAAAGTGAGTACACCCCTCACATTTTTTGTAAATATTTTATTATATCTTTTTATGTGACAACACTGAAGAAATGACACTTTGCTACAATGTAAAGTAGTGAGTGTGCAGCTTGTATAACAGTGTAAATGTGTTGTCCCCTCAAAATAACTCAACACACACCCTAATGTCTAAACCACTGGCAACAAAAGTTAGTACACTCCTAAGTGGAAATGTCCAAAATGGACCAAAAGTGTCCATATTTTGTGTGGCCACCATTATTTTCCAATACTGCCTTAACCCTCATGGTCATGGAGTTCACCAGAGCTTCACAGGTTGCCACTGGAGTCCTCTTCCATTCCATGATGACATCACGAAGCTGGTGGTGGTTAGAGACCTTGCACTCCTCCACCTTCCATTTGAGCATGCCCCACAGATGCTCAATAGGGTTTAGGTCTGGCTAGTCCATCATCTTTACCTTCAGCTTTTTTAGCAAGACAGTGGTCGTCTTGGAGGTGTGTTTGGGGTCGTTATCATATTGCAATTCTGCCCTGCGGCTCAGTATGCGAAGGGAGGGGATCATGCTCTGCTTCAGTATGTCACAGTACATGTTGCCATTCATGGTTCCCTCAATGAACTGTAGCTCCCCAGTGCCGGCAGCACTCATGCAGCCCCAGACCATTACACTCCCACCACCATGCTTGAGTGTAAGCAGGACACACTTGTCTTTGTACTCCTCACCTGGTTGCACATGCTTGACACCATCTGAACCAAATAACTTTATCTTGGTCTCATCAGACCACGGGACATGGTTCCAGTAATCCATGTCCTTAGTCTGTTTGCAGGCTTTCTTGTGCATCATCTTTAGAAGAGGCTTCCTTCTGGGGTGACAGCCATGCAGGCCAATTTGATGCAGCGTGTGGCGTATGGTCTGAGCACTGACAGACTGACCCCCCCACCCCTTCAACCTATGCAGCAATGCTGGCAGCACTCATACGTCTATTTCCCAAAGACAACCTCTGGATATGATGCTGAACACTTGGCCACCATGCTGCAGCTCAGTTTCAGGGTCTTGGCAAACTTCTTATAGCCTAGGCCATCTTTATGTAGAGCAACAATTCTTTTTTTCAGATCCTCAGAGAGTTCTTTGCCATGAGGTGCCATGTTGAACTTCCAGTGACCAGTATGACAGAGTGAGAGCGATAACACCAAACTTAACATACCTGCTCCCCATTCACATCTGAGACCTTGTAACACTAACAAGTCACATTACACCGGGGAGGGAAAATGGCTTATTGGGCCCAATTTGGACATTTTCACTTAGGGGTGTACTCACATTTGTTAGACATTAATGGCTGTGTGTTGAGTTATTTTGAGAGGGCAGCAAATTTACACTGTTATACAAGCTGTACACTCACTACTTTACATTGTAGCAAAATGTAATTTCTTCAGTGTTGTCACATGAAAAGATATAATAAAATATTTACAAAAATGTGAGAGGTGTGCTTTCTTTTGTGAGATTCTGTATGTACACTTATATACATCCTGCTCCCATCTTACTTTACTCAAATGATTCGTTCCACAACCATTTATTCATATAAAAATTATTACGGCAATAAAAAAATACAGTATGAAGTGTGCTATGTAATTTGGTCCGTGTCAGGTGCCCGCCCCCTCCCCTTCTAATGCTGAAAAACCTTTTAATATATCTTATATAATCCTCTTTGTTTCCCAATGCTAGCTGCTCCTGTCACTGTGTTTTATAAAAAAAATGCTGGCTTTACCCGATTTCAGAGCGCCGCTCAGCCATCTCCTCCCCTCCTGATTGACGTCAACGGGGGGAATCTCGGCCCCGCCTGCTGCAGCTGTCAGGCAGGGAGAGGAGAGAGGCAGCGGGTCACATGACGGCCGACCGGCGCTCTGAAATCGGGTAAAGCCAGCTTTTCTTTTTATAAAACACAGTGACAGGGGCACCTAGCATTGGGAAACAAAGAGGATTGTAGCAACATAGCAGTGTGGGTTAACAAACACTTTAACATTGTGAGTGTCATTCTTTTTTTTATATTAAAACTACTGCTCGGATATTGCTTGTATATCAAGACAGCACTCGTAAACCAAGGCAACATTTAAAAAAAAAGAAACTTTGCTCATCTTTCAAAACGCTCGTAAACCGCGTTACTCGTAAACCAAGGTTTTACTGTACTATGGTCAACCTCTTCTTCTATCCTTAGCTGTCTCACTCACATCTTTTATATCTTCCTATGTACTAGCACTGTCTTCTCCCCTCTAAAACATGCACAGATCACCCTCATACTTTAAAAGCCCTAACTGGACCCCTCCAGCCTGAACAACTTAAGACCTATCTTGTTTCTCCCATTCACCTCTAAACTTTTAGAATGCTAGATTTATGGTCATGTGCTCACTGTGACTGGCTGTCCAAGCTTCCCATTAGCCTCCAGTAACTGTGCCGGGACCGCGCAGGGTGCATACTCTCGGCACAGCTGTTATTGCAATATTGCATGCAAATACGTGGCCCCTCTGCACCAAGACCCACCCACCGAGAGGCCGTATATTTGTGTACTGTCAGTGCCAAGAGGGTAAACCAAATCTCTCCAAAACCAAGCTGATAATATCCCCCCCCCTCCCCACTTGTGCCTTCCCCCATGACTTTTTCCATCAAGATCAATAAAACGATTATCAGTCCCTCTCCCCTCACGCCAGGGTACTAGGTGTAATCCTAGACTCTGACTTGTCCTTTCGGGCCAATCGCTGTCAAAAGCTGGTAGACTTCATTTCTGTAACATCTCTAAAATGTGCCCCTTTTTTAACTAATGAGTTCACAAAGCTACTCATTCACTGCCTTGTTATCTCTCTCCTTGACTAATGCAACTCCCTTCTCATAGGCCTACCTCTCCATAAGTTATCCCCTCTCTTAGTCTATCAAGAATGTGCTGTTACACATATTGTGAGAATTTATATAGTACATTTTTGTGACGTTCACTGGGAGTGAGGGACAGATACTTGGGGACGCTGAGAGAATGGTTTGGATGGCTTCAGATGGGAGAGTGATATTTGTCAACGGTGTCTCTCAAGAAATGTGAAGATTTGATCCCACTTTGCATTGTGAGACCTGTGGCCTGTTGCCATGGAGTCTGTGACACCTAGATGTGTATTCCATGTGTTTCAATGTAGACGGATAGACTGTCATTGGCAGTCTTGTCCTATTGTCTATCTATTGAGCTGGGGTGTGGGTCGGCAGTTCTGTTATAATTTTCATAACCTATTGCTATTTGACTTCTATATAATTGGTTATTATACTGCCATCTTGTGGTTATTTCGATTGTTGCACCTGTCATTCTGTCTTTCCTTTCTGTATTCCCTCCGCCCCTCCCATTTTGGGATGTACTTCCTTTTCCTGTTCTCTCATTATGCTTTTGATAAGAGATGGCCACATCTGTCTAGGCCAGGAATGGGCAAACTACGGCCAGCGGGCCGTATACGGCCCGGCGGACCTTTTAATCCGGCCTGCGGAGCGCGCAGTGTTCCCCAACCCCCGGGCCGCTGACCGGTACCGTGGATCAAACGGTACCGGGCCGCCCGAGGAACCGCAGTGGCGGCCGGGCAATATGACAATAGCGAATGAAAATTCGCTATTGTCACACGGATCCTCCTCCTGGCCAATCAGGATCCTCCCGCTTCCTGATTGGCCGAAAGGCAAACCCCATGCCATTGGCAGAGGAGGAGGACTGAGGACTCGAGAAGATGCCGGGGGACTGAAGAGAAGCGCTGCCTGAGGTAAGTGCACTGGTCTTGCGGGGGGGGCCTGGCATATCTGCATTGAAAGGGGGCCTGGAATATCTGCATTGAAAGCGGGCCTGGCATATCAGCATTGAAAGGGGGGCCTGGTATATCTGCATTGAAAGGGGGCCTGGCATATCTGCATTGAAAGGGGGCCCCGGCATATCTGGATTGAAAGGGGGCCCTGGCATATCTGCATTGAAAGGGGGCCCTGGCATATCTGCATTGAAAGGGGGCCCTGGCATATCTGCATTGAAAGGGGGCACGCTGGCATATCTGCATTGAAAGGGGGCCCTAGCATATCTGCATTGAAAGGGGCCCCCTGGCATATCTGCATTGAAAGGGGGCACGCTGGCATATCTGCATCTTGGTCCAGCCCCCGGGTCCAATATATGAACCCATTGCGGCCCACCCCTGGTCTAGGCCTTATGCAATCTGCTCGCATCCGGGAACATTTTACCATGTTTTGACCTGCAAATACCATCTTTTATACATCTGCCACATCTTGTTGTCTGCTATACCTCCTGCTTGCAATAAAGACCCACATTGATGAAACAGTGTTTGGTGAGTTCAGTTAGATGGTATCCTCTGGAACTCTCTACCTCAGTCTGTTCATAAAAGAAGAAAACAAAAGAGCGCCTCTAAGTGTAATATTTATTAACACTTTGGAAGGATAAAATTGTAGAAAACTCACAAGTGTGATGATAAAAAAAAGGCTCTGATCTATTATCTCAGATAGAGAGGTGGAAGCCGATATCATCTACTGGCTTCAGCGATATCCCTGAAGACAGGGGCTGGCTCCTCAATGGTGCTTCCAGGTGTAAGTGGAGCCATTGGCTCCCGCTGCTGGCAATCAAATCCAGTGACACGAGAGGGGGGCGGGGCAGAGTCCTGCTGTCTGTATCAATAGACACAGCAGCAAGGCTCGGGAGCGCACCCGCATGTGTGCCCCTCATGGAAAGCGGCTCTCCGTGGGGGCACGCGATGAAGAGGAGGAGCCAGGAGCTCAACCAGGGCACCCTGGAATGGGAGGATTGAGGCTGCTCTATGCAAAACCCTTGCACAGAGCAGGTAAGTCTCTGCTTGTTTGTTATAAAAAAAAAAAAAAAAAAGAACCTTTACAATCACTCTAAGGAAACCTTCAATGGAGAAATATATAAAAAGAAATAAGAAACAAATATGGGGGGTGGGGTCTAAAAAGAACATAGGAGAGAAATTAAGATAATCTTTGAAGGAATACCTTCCATTTTATTATTCAGACCTAAGCCCTCATTCACATTGACTGCGGCTTTGAAATCGTGGGTCATCATCTGCAATCGCACGATTTCAAAGCTGTATGTCAGCGCAACTTCAGATGCGACTTGGAAGGCATCTGTGTGGCTTCATGCACAGACATCTATGCAAGTCGAACCAGAAATTGCCAAAAGTAGTGCAGGAACTATTTTTTCAAATTGATAGGGCACCGCAAAGTCCATTTTGCACTGTTGCCGACAATAGGATGCGACTTGGGATTCAATTTGACCTTTCAAATCTCATTAAAAGTTGCTCCAGTGTGAACGAGGGCTAAAGGGAACAAAGCTCCTAAGGTATAAAGCCAGCAGCAGGATGTTAATGTTCTGTATTAATCCAAACAGCAAGCAGTGATGGGCAGTGACACAGCCATGGCTATGCAGCCACATAGCACTGCAGGGGGTTAAATCACAAAATTAATACATTACTTTGACAGGTAGAGAAGTTCCAGTTTTTATGTGTTTAGATGTTAGACCAGAGTTGTCCTTCAAAAATATTTTAAAATAATATTTGGTTGATTAACAAAGCATTTGAAGTCACTTAGTAAAACTTTAGCTTGGACAGTAACGTTAACTTTACAGAAAACTTTAACTGTTTCTTTAGTCACAGGGTGACTTATCACAACCCAAATAAACATTTTCTCTCACATCCCTATAGATGTGAAGGCAATCGGGGAAGATGAATTAACACAGATGTGGGTTCACTCGTAGGTTAACTTCTATGAGAAAATAATAAATTTGATGTTTACTTATAATAAAGAACCAAATAAAGATCAAAGAAGAACAGAAACAAGGCCAAGGTGACTCATGCCTCCTGCGCTCTTTTGATTTTCCCATGTGCCGATAATTGGAGAACTTCTATACCAGGGTTTCTCAACTAGGGTTCCTCCTGAGGTTGCTAGGGGTTCCTTGAGCAATGGGCAATTTCTGCCTCTTAGATAAGTTTCCAAGGGTTCCTCTGTGTTGAAAAGGTTGAGAAAGGCTACGCTAGACTCTTCATTTTGGATTCTCTATTTGCAGCACATTTCATTCATCTCTAGTCTTGTATGAAAATGTCTAACTAAATAATCTTTCCTTTTTTTATTGTTTGTATACTTGATAAACTCAATAATATTTGTTGGGAAAAAAAAAAATATTGGAAAAAAAAAATAATATTTGTTATAAAACTGCATGTATGAACCTCTTTGCTTAGTTATGTTCCTGTGCAATTCCCTATGGGAGCTCCAAGCCATTCCATTTGTAGCCAAAGCTGACCATAGACTGCCCAAATTTTAACCAATTCAGCAATTCAAGCTATGGCTGGACCTGCAAGCACCACCCAGCCTGATATTATGATGACAAAGTAACTAATAGATGGACTGAAAAGCGGATAAATTAAGTGTTTCAAAACTGTGTAATGCATAGAATGTATCATCTCCATATCTCAAAGGAGACCTGGAACACTCAGTAGAATAGTAATACACAAAGAATTCCCTCTGATTAGGATTTTAAAGGGGCAAAGGTGACTAGAGTATGATGTCAGAACTCTTTCTGACATCATACTCTAGTCACCTTTGCCCCTTCAAAATCCCATCCAGAGGGAATTTTGTGTGTATTGTTGTTTCATCTAGGGATGTGGGCATTATTGTTCCAGTTGGCTTCAGTTAGGCAACTCAGTAGAATAGTGGTCACCAACCTTTCAGACCTCATGAACTACTAAACTCACAATTTTGACTTTTGAAATTTGAAATGCCTAATACACACAATGCTCTGGCTCTCCCTGGATCACACTGCTGCCTTATACACACAATGCCCTGGCTGTCTGCCCCCACACTTATCCAGCCATGTGCTCGAGCTCGGTGCCCCCTTCTACAGTCTGTGACCAGTGCCTGCCACTAGAAGTCCCCTCCTTCTTCACCTCCCTCTTTTTGCACTGCTCCCAGCATCACCCTCTGAGTTCACAGGAGCTGGAACTACAGGAAGTATTGACTGTCAGCATTCATTGAGAACAACACTGGAAACAACATTGGCCGGTATACATCTGGTACAACGTTATTTTGCTTCAGAACCCCTGGGGACCACCAAAATTTTCTCTGGCTGGCGACCGCTGCAGTAGAAGACTAGGGGCATGTGCCCAGGGTGCCAGGATCTAGCAAAGCCTTTGCCTCCATCCTAACAATGATAAATTTGCAGCACTCAACCCTACTAACGAAACTCATTACCCTGAGTGGGGAGAATGAGTCCCAACATGCACTGTGCATTAAATGCATATACTGCATAAAAGAATAAAAATTAAAAAATGAATATTAAACATCAGTGACTATCAGTAACTGTAGGTAGTCCTCTTTTCTAAATAAATACCACTACCATTATCTTACCCAGGGTTTCTCAACCAGGGTTCCGCCTGAGGTTGCTAGGGGTTACTTGAGCAATGGGCAATTTCTGCCGCTCAGATAAGTTCCCAATGACATCATTCTTTCTTTTAGCTATCTGTAAGGGGGTAATTCTTCCCAATGATGACCAGAGTATGGCGTATTCTTCCCACTGAAGAGGAAAAGGCAGGGGAAATGGGTAAAGGAGGATAGACCCTCCAATCCACGTCCACCAAAAGGGCGATCAATACTAGGTACCAATGAGTCAAGGAAGTGGTTGTGGTGCTAAAATAGGTATATTTTATTTGGCACTTGTGCCTGGTGAGAAAACTGTGCACATAGGAGGACACAACATACAATATAAAATCAATTAAAACCAACAAGAAGACCTGCACATAACTGAAGCCTTGAACTGGTAATGTAATTCACAGGCTAAAAAAATGGTCAAGATACTACCCTATGAAACTTGGATGTGATCATCAAGGAATAGTCCATAGATGCAACGATAATGATCCAATGCATCAAATGTGTATGACCACACTGTGGGACACAAAGATTTCACGTGGTGTTAAGCAAACACTCAGGAATCGTTCCTGGTACTTGATGAGGTAAGGTGGTTTACTCAATCGTGTGGATATACTGGTGATCAACAAGGAGAGTTCACTCAGGCCGTTCCTCCAAAAATAAGGCAACAACAATGGTGATATGAAAATAATTCCACATAAAGGAGAGAATCTCGGGAGTGATGTGTACACCTCCTATGGAAGCATTCAGCATTGACAAAAATGTATAGAATCCTGTCCTGAAAATCCAATACTTGTTATGTGAGGTTCAGGTAAACTGGCCGGAGTATGCCATTGTCAATGGGAATGCTGATAACCAAGGTCCTCAGTGATCCTTTGCATGAAGGTAGTTATGAACAGAAGAGTATAGCCCGATAATGTAAAGTTCATACCTCTGTGTGATATATCCTGACTCAGCCGGCACTTACAGTCCTCTGTATCGGCGTTCCAACACCATGCTTGCTCGAGCCTCGTTCCGAGTTGGCGTGTGGGTCCGTCTGACAATGGCATACTCCGGCCAGTTTACCTGAACCTCACATAACCAGTATTGGATTTTCAGGACAGGATTCTATACGTTTTTGTCAATGCTGAATGCTTCCATAGGAGGTGTACACATCACTTCCGAGATTCTCTCCTTTATGTGGAATTATTTTCATATCACCATTGTTGTTGCCTTATTTTTGGAGGAACGGCCTGAGTGAACTCTCCTTGTTGATCACCAGTATATCCACACGATTGAGTAAACCACCTTACCTCATCAAGTACCAGGAACGATTCCTGAGTGTTTGCTTAACACCACGTGAAATCTTTGTGTCCCACAGTGTGGTCATACACATTTGATGCATAGGATCATTATCGTTGCATCTATGGACTATTCCTTGATGATCACATCCAAGTTTCATAGGGTAGTATCTTGACCATTTTTTTAGCCTGTGAATTACATTACCAGTTCAAGGCTCCAGTTATGTGCAGGTCTTCTTGTTGGTTTTAATTGATTTTATATTGTATGTTGTGTCCTCCTATGTGCACAGTTTTCTCACCAGGCACAAGTGCCAAATAAAATATACCTATTTTAGCACCACAACCACTTCCTTGACTCATTGGTACCTAGTATTGATCGCCCTTTTGGTGGACGTGGATTGGAGGGTCTATCCTCCTTTACCCATTTCCCCTGCCTTTTCCTCTTCATGCATTTTTGGGATTAATAGGTATCCGATGAGCTGTCTTTAAGTGCATCCTTACATACATTTTTTTGAAACTAATAGAGGCCATTACTGGAACACCCCTATTTGATTTTTTCAGTATTCTTCCCACTGACTGTCACACTGATGTGTAATGAGTTGTAGCTTTTTAATTTTTAGCAGGGGTTCCCCGAGACCAGAAATTTATTTTAAGGGTTCCTCTGTGTTGAAAAGGTTGAGAAAGGCTGATCTAGCCAATCATGCAGCCAGGTGATGAGGAGCAGTGTTGGGGGTAACTAGTTACAAAGTAACTGATTACAGTAACTACATTACTTTTTTTGGTAACTAAGTAAAGTAACTAGTTACAATACTAATATTGGTAACTACACTACTTTACTAGGCTATAGGAGGTAACTACACTACTTTACTAGACTATAGGAGGTAACTACACTACTTTACTAGACTATAGGAACACGCTTTCCTGCATTACCCAAGCCGTGCGATACAATCGTTATTTCGAAGAAT
The DNA here is from genome assembly GCF_965119305.1 of Pelophylax lessonae. Classification (NCBI taxonomy): domain Eukaryota; kingdom Metazoa; phylum Chordata; class Amphibia; order Anura; family Ranidae; genus Pelophylax; species Pelophylax lessonae. The sequence goes on along the minus strand of NC_138770.1, from coordinate 629,431,554 downwards.
AGAGAGGGATGAAGTTTATGACTTTTTGTTGCACTTTATGTTTTATTCTGTTTTTTCAGGTTTTGTTCTCATGTTTCCCAAAGCCTGTGTTTATACAATAAACTCTATGCAGAAAGAGTGTCATGTATCTTCTTCTACACGGACAATTAAGAAAGAGGTAAGTAAAGTAATAAGTAGTGAAGTTACTTTTCAAATGCAGTAACTAGTAAAGTAATCTCATTACAATTTACAGAAGTAATTAGTAACTAGTAACTAGTTACATTTTTTGAGTAACTACCCCAACACTGGGGGGCTCCAAGTGCATGTAAAGATAAGAACGGAGAAAACACAGCACAAAGATGCCCATATTGTAGTAAGGTAAAACTGTGTAGGTTTATTAAATAAGCTAAAAATGCAAAAATGAATCAGACGTACTCAAAACAAAGTGACTGTATATAACAGTGTCTCCCAAATACCAACCTTCCTTGATGTGTTTCACCGCTTCAAGCTTGCTCATAAGGATTGGATTTTTTCATATCTTTCATGGAGAGTGGAGATGAACTACAGTAGCCAGTATATCTGATCAGCTTTACATAGAATGAATCCTTCCCTTGAGAAAAGAACAAAGACATAATTCCAATAATAAGTGGGCATTCCAGAGAAAACTTAAAGGAGAGTTCTCCCCATCCAAGGGGCCAGTTATGGTGCAGGTGTTACATGGCAATGCTATATAAGTGGGGCCCTCTCCAGGATAGGGTGCTGTGGGCAATTGAAGACCCCTTATTCACGGTGCATGGGAAACACCATCAAGCTCCTTAAGGCCTTGTAAAGCCCATATCAGTAATGGGGTCCCTATGGGGGGAAGACGGGAGGGGTGGCCACTTTACAATGTATTTGCCTAATTGTGAACCATATTTTGATGTCATGCTCAGCTGTTGCAATTCTTACTTGTGCCTCTAGGTGGTGGTAATGGCATGGAAAACACTTCTATAAAGTAAAAAAAAAAAAAAAGAGAGAGAAAAATATGGAAATTGGAATTATGGGAGAACTACAAACTTCTGCAAAGATGGGAAATTTTAGTGACCCTCGTATTCTATACTACCAACCATCACTGCCGGCATATCGCAGGAAACCTTTACTGAGAAATTACTAGCTGCCTGTCTGTCTCTGGCCTCAATTGTTTGTGAGTCCCTGACCTGGAACAAATATGAAGGTTACAAAGTCAGAGTGGAGATTCAGCTCAGTGACTCATGAAAAGTAAAGCTGTTGGTTCAACTTTAACAGCCAGGCAGCTAGCATTTTCTAAAACAGACGTCAGTAATGACAGCCCAAGCAGGTTCTCAGTACAAATTTTCTTTAAAATCCATTATCCAAAGATACTTTGCTGATGGGCTTAGGAATGTCATCTTATTGCACACAATGCCATGAAGAATATCAAACACTTCAGTACCATTTCTCAACCAGGGTGTCACAGCACCCAGGGGTGCCGTTTGGTTGTCCCCAGAGTATCACAAGCACAAGACTCAGTTTGCCCTAAATTGATGGATGAGAAGATTCTATGATGGGGAGACTGTGATACATAGGGGGGACTTTGATGTGATGGGGAGACTCTGATGTACAGGGGAGACTCTGATGTAGAGGGGCAGGGCCGATGATAAGGGGGGACCACCAGTCCTTCTGTAGGGGGCCCGGGCACACAGGAGGGGCCCCAACAGCACAGGTAGGGACAATTACAGAAGGAAGCCCTGTGCGGCTCTCTGCAGCAGCTGAAAGCCAGTCTCTCCATCTCCTGCCAGCTTTCAGCTGCTGCGGGGATAGACACAGACACAGGGCATCATTCCTGTAATTGCTTCTCTGACACCGATCCCCCTCCCTGTTCTGTCTGCTTCTGATCCCCCCCCCCTCTCCGTGTGCCCCTCTTTCACTGTGCCTTTACCTACCCCCCCCCCCCCCCAGCACACACACACAACGCTGCAGGCTTCCCTGTCCTGTAAAAAAATAACAAATTGTAAAAAATAAAATTAAACATAATTAATCATTTAAAAAAAAAAAGTAAAATCAAATAATTGTAAACATTTTTATATATATATTTTAATGTAAAAAAAAAACAATTAAAAAGGGCTAATTCCCACAGTTTCTCTGCTATGTTTGTGTCCACTAATAATGATTTTAGTGTATTTTTGGTGAAAATATTCTCTTGGCATATTCGGAGGGGGCCCTGCCAGGTAGGCTGTATGGGGCCCCATGATTTCTAACAGCAACCCTGTAGAGGGGAGACTTTAATGTGATGGGGGAACCCTAATGTATAGGAGGGACCTTGATGGGATGGGGAGACTCTGATGTACGGGGGGGAGGGGGGGACTTTGATGTGATGGGGAGGATCTGTGGCAGTATGTACACCGAGCTGTGCATGGGAAGCTCTAGAAAAGATGGCGGGCAGGCAGGTAGGTTTCTCTAATGCAGAATAGACCATACAGAGCCCGCCTGCTCGCTGTTTTTTAATTTAAAGTTGAATTTCTTCCTAACCATAACTATTCCTATAAACGCCCCCTCCTGCTCCCTCTGCTGTCTATTTGTAACTAGATCTGTGTACCTATCTATTGTTAATCCGCTCTGGTCTAGTCACATGATCCCGCAGCTCCGCCTCCCCTGTATAAGGGAGTGCTCAAAAACAGCTGTGAATTTGGGGAGCTGTGACGTCACCTATAGGCTACTATGGTCCAGCTGTTATCAGTGTTCCCTCCTCTCCCCTGCAGCCTCCACCCACTAAACCAGGGGAGCCGGAGCTGTGAGATCATGTGATCAGACCAGACTAAAGGAAGGTAAGTACACAGATCTTTTTTACATAGGGTAAGCAGGATAGGTAGCAGGAGGGGGGAGGGGACATGTTTAAGAATAGGGATGGGTTCAGTTTCTAATCCCAACCCACCTGAGCAATCCCGCCAGGAAGCCGTCACTGCACACCACCAACCATAGGCAGTGAGGCATTTCCCGGCCGCAGCTGCACACACACACGCTCTGACTAGGCTGCTCATGATTGGCGGTGTGCAGTGACGGGATTGCTCAGTGGGTTGGGACTAGAATCTGAACACACCTAAACCCATTCCTATTTAAGAATAGTTAGAGTTAGACAGGACTTTCACCTTCATGATTTTAGCTCCACTTTAACTATTGATCGAAATCCACTTCCTCCGCATGTCGTATATTGATCGAATGTTGACTCTAGATTGATTATTCTTATCAGAAGAGATTGATCGGAAAAGTATGTAGCACCCTCCTAGGTAGGTGCTAGAGAGAGAGTATAGTTTTGGATCCTTTCTGCTTACCAGAGGGATTTCAGGTAAATTGTTCTCTGCCTACCAGAGAGCAGGATCTGTTAGTGAGGTCTGCCCAATGTGCTCAGGTGCAACTCAGTCTGTCTGCATAGTGTTTCACACTGGTCCAATAGGGAGGCATATTAGTCAGTGGGAGGAAACCTGACAAATGAGTGCACAGGTGTTTAGTACAGCCCTGGTGATTGGCAGAGGAAAGAGCCTCGGTGCATGCTGGGATACTGTATAAATGTCAACAGCACATGTGGTCGGAGTCTTTCAGCTGTAGAGTGGAGTCCCGGAGGGAGGGGCCGGCTGCCTCCTCCTCTGTTGAAGTTGCCATGCTGCTTCAAGTGGTCGACCTAAGGGCCTAAGAGCTAGGCTTCTTTCACACGAACAATCCGATCAGATCCGCCTGTCAGTTTTTTAGGCGGATCTGATCAGATCCTCCATGCATCCCTATGGGGCAGCAGATGTCAGCGGAGACATGTCCGCTGACACTCGCTGCCATCCGCATCCGATCCAATCCGTGAAATCTGGACGGATGGAACCCTATTTTCCATCCGTCCAGGGGATCGGGTTGGATGGGATCGGATGAGAGCGGACAGGCGGTCCGCTGTCATCCGATTCTCCCATAGAGAGCAGCGGGGCTCTGACACCTCCCTCTCTGCACACAGAGCGGAGACGGAGCTGTCAACCGCCTGCTCAGTGGGGATCGGTGGATCGACCCCTGCTAAGTAGAGAATGGACCGCAGCAGCCAGCGCAGTGTGTGAAATGAGCCTTAGAGAGGAACTGAATCCAGAGGTCCTGCAGAGCTGACTGGAAAGAGTCTGATTCTGCCTACAGTGAGTACAGATCTGTGTCAAGGGGCCTGTCCTGAGGGGGGGCATCCCTTCAGCTAGAAGAGTCAATGGATAGGTGTCAGTAAAGAGGATGCTAGACAGTGTCCTCATGATAGTGTAGTTCACCAAGTCTGTTGCTGGAGAGAGAGCCAGAAGACTTAACCCTTTCCATATAAGTGGCAGTATGGTTAAAACAGTGTGACTGCTTCCACAAGTAACCTGTCGAGTCCAAGTGAGAGTTGTCCTCATCTGCTGTGAATAGTTCAGTTGGAGTATCCCACTTTTCCCTTCTCCCATCCAAGTCCATCCAAAACCCCTGGACTGATTATTGAGGAACGAGCAACTGGGAGTAAGGAGGGATGTGTGACTGTCTGCAGGTAATCAGAGGGAGACCCAAGAAGTCATCACATAGCAAGCCCTACAGGGACAGGGCTACAAGTACAACAAAGGAATGCCCAGGGGACTTTAAGAGACACAGACAGTGTATAAAAAATATACAAAATTCTTTATTCTAACATTAAAGATTTGTCATACATTTAAAATCAGTTTGGAAAAGAGATCTATAATTTATCAATGTGTGTATGGTCACCATAATGGAAGATGTACATTCAGATTGTATATTGTATGATCAGCCTTACAATAGTAAGTTATTGATCGCAGCTCTATTTCCACCATTCCATTTTATAATCTGGTTTATTCATGTGCATCAATCAGTGCTGCCGATCAATGCAAAACGATCCATAAGATTCCACACTGGCCGATTAACTGAGCTTGATCGAGTCTGGTCTAAATTGAGTCTAAAGCCCCGTACACAGGATCAGATTATCGAACGATCTGTCGTCCGTTTTTTGTGGCATGCTAGTCTGATGTGGAAAGTGAAGAGGTTATTTTCATACGAATTTTTCCTTATGACAGAATTCTACTTCAGAAGTGATGTCATGTGTTGGATTGCTTTGTATGTGTTCTTTCCTCTCTGAGCATGCCTGGTCTTGCTCTTAAGATTTTTTTCCGTCAAAATCTGTACTAATGAGACGAAAATCGGACATTGCGTTGACGGACGACAAAAATTTTATAGCCTGCACATCAGGATTTTGTCAGCCGAAAAGTCGGAGTCGGCTGTCAAAAGCACCATACTAACAATCCGAAAATCGGCAGATCGGTCGTCGGACGAATTTTCCCTACCGTATCGTGTACGGGGCTTAAGGGCCGGTTCACAATAGTGCGATGGCAGACAATGCATGTGATTCGCATCGCATTGTTGGGCAGATCACATGCGATGTTTGTGTGATGCAAATTCAGCCATACAAACTGTATGCCTGAATTCTCATCACATTTGGACCAATCAGGACCCTATTTTTGTCCACATCAGAATCGTATTGCATGGCTGTTTACACTTATGTGATCCGATTCTGCACTTCGCGTTGCATTTTGCAAACTGATTGCAGGGTGTCATTAACTTAACATACACTTTGCAATCAGTTTGCATGAACAGGTTGCGATTTTGATGCGGTGCGAACTTGCAGCGAATTCGCTGTGAATTCGCATTGCATCTAGTGTGAACCGGGCCTCAGCCCTCCTTCACACTGAGGGCGGGTTTGAAATTGTGCGAGTTCAGCTGCCTGATTTAAAACCTGCATGTCAGTGCGAGTTCGGGGGCGATTTGACAGACATCTGTGCGGGTTCCTGCATGGACGTCTTTTGAAATCGCCCCCCAAGACACCAAAAGTTATGCAGAAAGTAGTGCAAAGTCGGCATAGCACTGATTCGGACGATGCCCGTTGCAGGCAATAGGCTTCGATTTGACACATCAAATCGGTCCGATGTAAATGGGGCTTTCACAAACCTTTTCAAAAATGCAGTCGCATGCAAATCACATGTTTTGGCCATGTGATTTTCTTGCAATACCCGCACACACACACTACAATTTTACATGTGCGCTAGTACTATTCTGCCCTGCGCGATTTTGCAGAGCAGTGCATTTTTTACAGTGGGAGGTTGCACGTGCGGGAATTGCTGCGATTCCTGCAGCCAGACGCAGAAGTGTGAACTGAAACTAGATGACAACTTTTATAGAATGCAGAAGGGGAAAAAATCTTTATCAGGTTCCCCCCTCTTCTATCTATCCACACAACTAGAAATGAGAGGAATTATCTACAAACTGAGACAGCTACCACCTGAAAAGGAGGATTTCCTTCTTTCCTATCCCAGTGACACCCATAACATATTGGATATGACATCACTTTCTGTTATGGTAACAAAAAATACCAGGAAAAATAGAGAGAGAACCCCACCCCTGAAACTAACTGGGTACACTGGCTTTGGCCCTAAACAAATATGGCCGCCCTCGTACTGTGCCCACAGTGTGAGGGCGGACATGTTTATTTTGGGTCCATCTTGTGCCAGTGTCCTGTCAGAATACCGCTACCCATCTGAAAATGTAACGGAAGTGACGTTTTGAGCACAAATTGCTTAATGCGCATGCGCCATGCGTTCCAACCTGGCCGCTATGCATTCTAATAGGTTTCCTAATCTGACAGAACACGAAGCAGCGGCGGACATCTTCTTACACCCAGCCAAGTCTTCAATTTCACACTTATTTTAGCAGTAAACTCACCTCATATACTAAAATAGACTATTTTACCACGACAGAATGAAATAGTTTTAATTATATATTCAGTTTGGCGCTAAGCAGTGCCTGCAGGCTTTTCGCTGTATATACTATAATAATAAAATGGAATCTTGTATTTCAGGATATAAGTTGAGTCTACTGGTAAAATAAGTGTGAAATTTAAGCCTAGACTGGGTGGAAGATGTCCGCTGCTGCCTTTATCTTTTATCAGATTAGGAAACTCATTGGGAATTTGGGAATACATAGCGGTGGGGGGCGCCTGCGCAGTAAGCATTTTTCACAGAGGACGTCACTTCCGTGACGTTCCAATAAGTAGCGGTGTACAGCACATACACTGTGTAGGAACTTATGGAGCATGCGCAATAAGTTGTGTTTGCAACGTCCCTTCCGTTGTATTTTCTGACGGGAACCCTGAAACCAGAAAGTGACAGCTCTGTGGTGACGTCATGATGTGCGCCGGAAGTCGCCGCGGCGCTGCACAGGAGGAAAGATGAATGTCGGCAGGGGATTTGCCCTTCTGAGCCGCAGTGTCCGGGATGTGAGCCGCTGTCAGGTGAATGGAGGCACCGGGCACAGCGGATGATGAGGATTCTGTCTACATTTGTGCAGTCAGCTTCCTTCGCATGTACCTGTGTGCTGCAAGAGCTCTGTGCCTGAGAATGTGTGCGACCGTCTGTATAGTCAGTGCAATGGGATTCCACAGACAGGCATAGATAAGACATACCATTACCCGTGTGCTGACACTAGAGGGCGCCGTGTGCTGATAGCAGCTCAGTTACCATCTGCACACACTGGGGTTGGTTTACTAAAACTGGATACTGTAGTTCAAAATCTGGTGCAGCTGTGCATGGCAGCCAATCAGCTTCCAGGTTTTATTATCAAAGCTTAATTGAACAAGCTGTAGTTAGAAGCTGATTGGCTACCATGCACAGCTGCACCAGATTTAGTAAATCTACCCTAGTGTCCTGGCAGGCTTCGGGGGGGGGGGGGGGGAGAGATTGGTCAGAACATTCCTGGCTCCTTGGTTGCTCCGGACTAGAGATGGGATCGGGTGTGTTTGAGTCCCCACGTGTCCGATCCCGCCAGGAAGCAGTCCCTGCACTCCGCTAATCCCAGGCAGGGAGACATTTCCCGGTATGTGCAGCTGCGGATCAGGAAATGTATCACTGCCTGTGATTGGCGGAGTGCAGTGATGGCTTCCTGTCGGGATTCAGCATGTGGGACCTCAAACACGCCCGAGCCCATCTCTACTCTGGGCACTACATAAAGGTGCTGCCAAGGGTGCTTTCTATTGATTCCAAGGTCTGTAGTTGCTGCTTTGGGATAAGAGGGGTGTACATACATTACTGCACAAAAGACTTAGATGTGCAAAAATGCTATTAATTAAAGCTGAGCTCCAGGCTTCTTCAGAAAAAATTAAGTCAGCAGCTACAAATACTGTAGCTGCTGTCTTTTAACCACTTCTGGACCAGAAGGTTTTGCCCCCTTAGGCTCCATGTACACGGGACGTTAGAAAAAACGTCCTGCAAAGCTATTTCTGACGCCAGGAAAAAGCAGCTGTTAAACGTGCTTTCAGTAGCTTTTTCCATTTGCATTATTGCAGGTTTGGCCACGTTGCTTTTAGCAGCGTTTTTCTGCCTCCATTCAAAATCAATGGTTCCCTATGGGAGCCTATTGATTTGAATGGAAGTCGCACCGCAAGTCTGATCCGACTTGCGGTGCGACCTGCACTGTGAGAATCTTGAGGGGGAACTCCACGCCAAAAATGGGAAAAAAACTGCGTGGGGGTCCCCCCCAGGTTCCAAACCAGGCCCTTCGGGTCCGGTATGGAATTTGAGGGTATTCTCACGCCGAAAAAACGGCGTGGGGTCCCCCCCCAAAATCCATACCAGACCCTTATCCGAGCATGCAGCCCGGCAAGCCAGGAAGGGGGAGGGGACGAGTGAGCGGCCCCACCCCCCCCCCCGGACCACACCAGGCTACATGCCCTCAACATGGGGGGGTGTTGGTGCTTTGGGGCAGGGGGAGCTCTGCACCCCCCCACCTCAAAGCACCTTGCCCCCATGTTGATGAGGACAAGGGCCTCATCCCCACAACCCTGGCCGGTGGTTGTGGGGGTCTGCGGGCAAGGGGCTCATCGGAATCTGGAAGCCCCCTTTAACAAGGGGGGGCCCCCAGATCCCGGACCCCCTCCCTATGTGAATGGGTATGGGGTACACTGTACCCCTACTCATTCACCACATAAAAGGCAGTGTATGGAAATAAGGACAGGAGACGTTTTGGAAAGTTTATTAAAAATATTCATCCGGCTCTTCTTGTCTTCTCCTCTCCGGGGTCTTCTGCTCTTTTGCTGTCCGCTCTTCTTTTCTTCTCCTCTCCGGTCTTCTGCTCTTCTGCTGTCCGCTCTTCTTTTCTTCTCCTCTCCGGTCTTCTGCTCTTTTGCTGTCGGCTCTTCTTCTTCCTCCGGTCCTCCTCCGACGACGTCTCCGGTGATTATGCCGATCTCTGCAGCTTATTATATAGCCATTAGGGGCTGATAAAATTTTGCAAATAAATAATTTTTCACTGATGGGCAGTGTTGGGGCTGCAGTGATGATCAGTGCTCTGATTATCAGTGTAAATGGCTTTTTTTGCATGCAGAGAGTAAACTACTTGTTCCAGAATTCCGCGCGGTGAGCAGGAGGGAGACAGAGTGGAACCTCATTGGAGAGGGGGTAATCTCAAAAAAGCCATATCTCAAAATGAGACACAGTGGATACATTGTATGGAAACATTGAAGCCTAAGGGTTTGAACGTGGATTTGGACCTAAATTGCTTCTTATCCAATTGACGTATTGGAAGCGATCCCATACAAGTCATCTCTTGTCCTGGAATTATTCTCATCATAAGCTGGGTTGCCAAAACCATCCATGATTCAATCAAGCGTCTGAGACTCTTATCTGTGGCGAGTAGGGAACCTAGAGGGTCTGGTCACCCACATGAGCACAGCTTTGATCGATCGGTTTCTGCACCTGAGCACTTTATTTGGACACAATATTTAAGGACTGTTTGATACAATTTTTGCACTATACCGCTGGTTTTTATTTATATTTATCACCTTGCACCTTATTGGACACATATATATAAGAATTTTATATATTTTTATATTTTTTTGGAAATGTATATGTGTTACATTTATATATTCACCAGTAATATTGTTATATATATCTATATGAAATACTAGCGCTGTTTTAATTTTACTTCACCATTGTTTCTAAGATTTACTTATTATTAATTTATTTTTGCACAAATACTGAGTTATTTTAGCACCAGCAGCGCAGGTTTTAATTTTATCTATTTCACATAGAGAGGAAAAACCATATAGGTAATATGACTTTAAAGGTGGCCACCGTTAATCTCATAGGGGAAAAAAATCAGTACTCGATTATATATAAAAATACAAAATTTATTTAGAACATGATGAAAAATTCATAAAAAGCACAGCATGAATGGTATATATAAGGTGCCCCTCGTATCCCAGGGTCTGGTGTCTGTGGATCACAGAAACTAACGACCTCCCGTGTCCGGGCCAATATGGATTATAGTGTAGATACCAATGGATCACTACGCTTTTCGCTAAGCAGCTTCCTCAGGAGATCCTATTGGTTATTGGATAGTAACCACAAGGCATCAAATATCTTCTTACTGTCAATTTGGAAATATCCACTATATATCCTTTCCTTCTTGCTATTTAGGAGCCACGGCCGATCCAATCTGTGACAAAAGCCCCTCTAGCAGGGAGACAATGGAGGTGTATCACAAGTTAAAGGGGGACACTTTATTGATGACTTTTGTTTTCTCTAGAAGACTTGCTTGTTGACATTAAGTAACATTTTCCATATAATGTGATGCAGTGAATCACTCTCTGCAATTGTACTCTTAGGCTTGGTTCACACTGGTGCGATGTGGGAACCACCGCGATTCCTGTGCGGGTTCCCGCATTTGCTCTCTGCGAACTGCTGCAGGTGTCAACATAAAGTTAATGACACCCCCAAAACGGTTCGCAGAACGTAGTGCGAACTGTGAAATTGTATTGGATCGGATGGAATCGGATTGCATTGGGTCTGAAAACCGATTCCAGTGTGGACAAGAAAAGAGTTCTGTACCATTTTGGTCCAAATGCGATGCGATTTCAGCCATACAAACTATATGGCTAAATTTGCATCGCACAGACATCACATGTAATGTGCAGAGGCATGCGGTGTGAGTCACATGCGATGTCTGGGATCGCACCATTGTCAACTCAGCCTTAGAGGCTTAGACTTTTTTTTTTTTTTTTTTCCATTGTCTAACATTTTATATGTGTTTTAGGGAGTAAATAATGCATTTATTTTGTATTTTTTACAGCTAATTTTTATTTTTTTTCCAGGTGCTCAGAACAAGGCCATTTCCTTCTTGTGCATGTGCCATCACACAGACATATCGCCATGTTGCGTAAGTATTACTACCTTGTGAATGGAGGACAATTTCAGTTTGAAGTCAAATTCTGGTCCTACTTCATTCTGAAAGAGTTTCGTACACCTGCCTATACCAAAATACATCTATTTGGCCTCATGCACATGGCCTTACAGTAGGGTCGCACCGATATCAAGCATTTGCATAAGTACCGATACTCGTGCAAATGCTCCGATACCTGAAACTGATACTTTTTTAGTGATTTGAGCCCATACAGAATGAATAGGCTCAAATCGCACTGCGTAGAATCGCATGTGAGTTAAACAGGAATGTGTTGCGACTCCTGTCCAAATCACATGCGGTTTCCCCCACTTCTTCCACCCGCTTATTGTAGTGACTTCAGCCTGAGTTTACACAGGAGCAGTGCGGGAAACTGCATGCAATTCAGACAGGAATCGAAACGCATCCCGGTTTAAATCGCATGTAATTATTTGCAGTGCGATTTGAGTCCATTCATTTTGTATGGGCTCAAGTCGCGCCACAAAGGTATCGGTACTCGGGATCAGCAAGTATTTGACCAAAAGTATCGCTACTCTTACTCACAGGTAAAAAAAAAAACGGTATCGGTGCAACCCTTCCTTACAGTGTGCAGAGCTTGTGTAGTCACCCACCTGAAGACACTCAAGGAGATGGATTTCAAGCTGCAGCAGTACGTGATTTTGCGCTGGAGGTTGTGCAAAGCTTGACACGCACGGACGTATACTTTGAATGCACATTATCTGTACAAATTTTTTTAGTTTGCAAGTTTAAAGAAAGGAAAAACAAAATGTAATTTAACCGCTCTACGACTGCCCGCCGCTCCTGGGCAAAGCGACGTAGCTATATGTCGGTCGCTTGCAGGAGGCTAGGGGGCGAGCGTCAGCGGGGAAGCCGATGCAGCGGGCAGGTGGCTCCGATTGCCGCCTGACACCCGCGATCGATCCCCGCTGAGAGAGAACGGTCAGCTGTTTTAAATACAGCTGACCGTTCTTCTCCCTGGAATGATCACAGAGCCCATGTGATCCTTCTATATAGGAACACAGGTCTCTATGATAATTTCACAAGCCACGCCTCCCCCCCACAGTTAGAATCACTCCCCTAGGCTCACATTTAACCCCTTGATTACCCACACTGTTAACCCCTTCCCTGCCAGTGTCATTATTACAGTAACAATGCATATTTTAGCACTGATTACTGTAGTAATGTCACTGGTACCCCCATAATTGTCAAAAATGTCAGTCAGGGGTCCAATCTGTGCGCCGCAATGTTGCAGAAAAAAATCGCAAATCGCCGCCATTACTAGTAAAAATAAAAATGACAAATCTTTCCCGTAGTTAGTAGACGCAATAACTTTTGTGCAAACCAATCAAAATACGCTTAATGTGATTTTTTTTTTTTTTTTATAACCAAAAATATGTAGCAGAAAACAAATGGGCCTAAAATGTTAAAACATTTTGAGTTTTACATTTTTTAATTTTTTGGGAATGTTGTATAGCAATAAAAATCGCACAGGTGATCAAATATCACCAAAAGAAAGCTCTATTTGTGGGAAAAAAAGGACATCAATTTTATTTAAGTACATCGTCGCACGACCGCGCAATTGTCCGTTAAAGTAACGCAGTGCCGAATCGCTAAATATGGCCTGATCATTCAGGGGGCAAATCCTTCCGGTCCAGAAGTGGTTAAATCTACCTGTGACATCATCATCACAGCCTGACTGAGGTTTGTTCCGGGGTAGGACAGGAAGTTCCCCTCCCATTGCTGGAACCTAGCGCTGTACACTTTATTGTAGCTGAGGCTGCTTACAGTTCATACATCGCTGAGAGACGCTGCATGTCTTAGTGAAGTAGATAGTTTGTTTGAACCACCTTGGTCCAAACTAACTATTTAAACTTTAATAAAAGCTTAAGATCAGCTTTACAGGTGCTTTTTTATTCAGCCATAAGAATAAAAATGGGTCACTTGCACTACAACCCCAATTCCAAAAAAGCTGGGACGCTGTGTAAAATCCACATAAAAACAGAACATAATGATCTGCAAACCTCAAAAACCCATATTTTATTCACAATAGAAAATATATCAAATGTTTAAACAGAAAATGGGGGGGGGGGATATGGCAATTTTGAAATTGATGGTAGCAGCATGTTTTAAAGTGGTATTAACGAGGAAGAGCTGGAGGAACATTTGGCAACAGGTCACTAACACGATTAGGAAACAAAAGGACATCTTAGAGAATCGGTGACCAGTTGCTGGAGTTTTGGGAGACGAATGTTCTGTTCTTGCTTGAGAAAAAGCTGCACTAAAACCTGGATATATCTTTCAGTATTGATGGTGCTTTTCCAGATGTGGAAGTTGGCTATTCCATACCCACTAATGCACTCCCATATCATCAGAGATGCCGACTTTTGAACTGTATGCTGATAAGCTGGAAGGTCCATCTCCGATTTAGCCCGTGGCGCCCTTGGTTGCCAAAAAGAATGTCAAATTTTGATTCATCTGACCACAGAACAGTTTTCCACTTTGCAACAGACCATTTTAGATGAGCTTTGGCCCACAGAAGATGGCAGTGTCTCTGGATTATTTACAGATATGGTTTCCTTGCACGATGGAGCTTTACCTTGCATTTTTGGAGGGCACGGCCAACAGTGACTTTTGGAAGTATTCCTGAGCACATGCAATGATGTCCGTCAGAGGATCATGTCTGTTTTTAATGCTGTGCCATCTGAGGGTCCGAAGACCACGGGCATCCAATATTTTGTGTTGGCCTTGTCCCTTGTGCACAGGGATTTCTCCAGATTCTCAGAATGTTTTGATGATATTTAAAGTCTTTGCAATTTTACATTGAGGAACATTATTCTGAGATTGTTCCACAGTTTTTAGATGCAGCTTTTTACAGGTTGGTGAACCTCTGCTGCCCATCGACACTCTGTCTCTATAAATGCTCGTTTTATACCCAATCATATTACTGATCTGTTGCCAATTAACCTATTTAGTTGCAAAATGTTCTTCCAGCTCTTCCTTGTTAGTACCACTTACTTTACCAGCTTTTTGTTGCCCTGTCCCAACTATCTTTTGAGACCTGTTGCTACCATCAATTTCCAAATGACCTTTTATTTTTTTCCTAAAATTGTACATTTTCTCAGTTTAAACATTTGATATATTTTCTATGTTCTATTGTGAATAAAATATGGGTTTATGAGATTTACAAATCTTTGCATTTTGTTTTTATGTAGATTTTACACAGCGTTCCAACTTTTTTGGAACTGGAGTTGTACATCAAGCAGGTTAGTCAGGCCATCCAAAACTGATACTGGAAAATACAGAAATTTAGCCAGTGGGATGAAAAGTAGAACCACTCAGGTTGTGTGATACATTATTCTCTCTAATTTTTTCAACTGACGCTTCTCTTTGTAAACAGGGATACAACTGGAAGTGCACAGGCTGCTGTCCCCCAAATAAATGACATCCATGCCAATGTCCGGAACCTGGTAAGTTTCTGCCATTCCCCTGTAAGTGATGTTCCTTGGGTTATGCAATTCACAGCTGATGCATGGCTATGGCTGCTAGCGATAATTATTGTGTTTTGCTGACTGGGAAGGCTCTCCATGACCCCCACCGGCAGAACACAATTGGGCTGCAGGAGGCATTCCCCCATTAACACTACCTGTGTTAATGGAGGAATCAAGCGATCTTCTTCCCTTCCACCGGTGCTGAAAGGAAAGAGCGTTGCATTATCTATATGCTGCCTTAGTTTGAATACAGTGTCCTGAGCTCCTCCCCAGACTTTTCTGTATTCGGGTCAGACAAGTTAGTGAGGTTTAAAGTGTCATTAAACACTCTGTGTGTTAAAATATCCCCCTGATCCAGCATATAGTACTACCTGGCAAAAGTTTATTTTTAAATGTTAAAATGACTTCTGCATCTCATTTTTTCTTCTGCTAAATGTTATCCCTATGCATGCTCCTGACAGAGCCTCGTCCCCTCACTTCTGCTTTGTGTGTGAGCAGTGCACATCCATTGCAGTCCTGTACACTGCTCTGCTAAAGATACCTCAGTTGTCATGTCCCAGCTATCATGTCTCTTGTTGGTTGTGTTCCCTAGCCCCAGAGTCTCTTGATCACACAATGCTGGGGTGGTGTTGGATCTCTCAAATTCAGGCAAAGAACAATGATTTAAAGGGGGAGAGAAGGAGCTCCAGTTACCCTTGTATTAATAAACTCTGCTGTCCACATGCTTACACCAATTTCAGAGTGACAGCTGACACATATACCTCCCATCTCTCCTGCATAATACTGGATTTATAGGTGGCAATCCCGGTTCTCAGCACTTTATTATGCTCAGTCAGGAACCCTGCTGCACAGGACAGATGCAGGCGGTAATATGCAGGGAGCCAGGAGGTATACAGTGCCTTGCGAAAGTATTCGGCCCCCTTGAACTTTGCGACCTTTTGCCACATTTCAGGCTTCAAACATAAAGTTCTAAAACTGTAATTTTTTGTGAAGAATCAACAAGTGGGACACAATCATGAAGTGGAACGAAATGTATTGGATATTTCAAACTTTAACAAATAAACTGAAAAATTGGGCGTGCAAAATTATTCAGCCCCTTTACTTTCAGTGCAGCAAACTCTCTCCAGAAGTTCAGTGAGGATCTCTGAATGATCCAATGTTGACCTAAATAACTAATGATGATAAATAGTATCCACCTGTGTGTAATCAAGTCTCCGTATAAATGCACCTGCACTGTGATAGTCTCAGAGGTCCGTTTAAAGCGCAGAGAGCATCATGAAGAACAAGGAACACACCAGGCAGGTCCGAGATACTGTTGTGGAGAAGTTTAAAGCCGGATTTGGATACAAAAAGACTTCCCAAGCTTTAAACATCCCAAGGAGCACTGTGCAAGCGATAATATTGAAATGGAAGGAGTATCAGACCACTGCAAATCTACGAAGACCTGGCCGTCCCTCTAAACTTTCAGCTCATACAAGGAGAAGACTGATCAGAGATGCAGCCAAGAGGCCCATGATCACTCTGGATGAACTAAAGAGATCTACAGCTGAGGTGGGAGACTCTGTCCATAGGACAACAATCAGTCGTATACTACATAAATCTGGCCTTTATGGAAGAGTGGCAAGAAGAAAGCCATTTCTTAAAGATATCCATAAAAAGTGTTGTTTAGTTTGCCACAAGCCACCTGGGAGACACACCAAACATGTGGAAGAAGGGGCTCTGGTCAGATGAAACCAAAATCGAACTTTTGGCAACAATGCAAAACGTTATGTTTGGCGTAAAAGCAACACAGCTCATCACCCTGAACACACCATCCCAACTGTCAAACATGGTGGTGGCAGCATCATGGTTTGGGCCTGCTTTTCTTCAGCAGAGACAGGAAAGATGGTTAAAAATGATGGGAAAGATGGATGGAGCCAAATACAGGACTATTCTGGAAGAAAACCTGATGGAGTCTGCAAAAGACCTGAGACTGGGACGGAGATTTGTCTTCCAACAAGACAATGATCCAAAACATAAAGCAAAATCTACAATGGAATGGTTCACAAATAAACATATCCAGGTGTTAGAATGGCCAAGTCAAAGTCCAGACCTGAATCCAATTGAGAATCTGTGGAAAGAACTGAAAACTGCTGTTCACAAACGCTCTCATCCAACCTCACTGAGCTCGAGCTGTTTTGCAAGGAGGAATGGGCAAAAATTTCAGTCTCTCGCTGTGCAAAACTGATAAGAGACATACCCCAAGCGACTTACAGCTGTAATCGCAGCAAAAGCTGGTGCTACAAAGTATTAACTTAAGGGGGCTGAATAAGTTTGAGATATCCAATAAATTTCGTTCCACTTCATGATTGTCTCCCACTTGTTGATTCTTCACAGAAAATTACAGTTTTATATCTTTGTTTGAAGCCTGAAATGTGGCAAAAGGTCGCAAAGTTCAAGGGGGCCGAATACTTTCGCAAGGCATTGTATATGCTGGTACAAGAATCTGTATTTAGTTCTAGAACTTTTTCAAACCGTTCCTTTTATGTAGATTGGTTGGGTCTGCTTTCTGAATCGGTGTTGTCACCAGTCCGGTACAAAGCAGGTTTGAATTTGATTTAGCATTACTTACAATTCTACTTCCTCCTCTCCTCTTCCTTTCTCCGTTGGGGTTCCCCAAGGTTCTGTTCTTGGACCTCTCCTCCTAATCTCGAGCTAAACCTCCTCTTTGGGTCAGCTGATAGCCTCCAATGGCTTCCAATACCATCTCTAGGTCGATGACACCCAAATCTATCTCTCTACCTCTCAGCTCACTCCCTTCTTCTCCTCATGTATTACTAATTTACTAACAGACATCAGTCTGGATGTCGCACCACTTCTTTGATCTCAATCTATCCAAAACCAAGCTCAAAATACCTCCCCTGATCCTCTCTGTCAAGATCAATGGCGCAACTATCAGCTCATTTCCCCCATGACAAGGTTCTAGCTTGGCATAATCCTGGACTCTGATCTATCCTTTAGATCCCATTTCCAATCTCTGTCCAAAAACCTGCCGTCTTAACCTCTGCAACAGCTCCAAAATACGCCCCTTCCTAACCAATGACACCACAAAGCTCCTAGTTCACTCTCTGGTTATCTCTCACCTTAACTACTGCAACTCCCTTCTCATTAGATTACCTTTTACATAGGCTATCCCCTATTCAATCTGTCATGAATGCTGCTGCCAGGCCCATCCACCCCGTGTCTGCTACTCCTCTGTCAATCCCTCCATTGACTCTCACTCACCCGAAGAATTACATTTCAAATACTAACAATAACTTGCAAAGCCATCCATAAATCAGCCCCCAGCTACATCACCAGCCTAGTATCAAGATAGCAACCTAAACATTCTCTTCAGACCCCCTGCACTCTAGCTCGCCCGTCACCTCCTCCCATGCTCTCCTCCAGGACTTTTCCAGAGCCTCTACCATCCTATGGGACTCAATACCCCAATCTGTCCGAATATCTCCTATTCTGCTTTTAGATGATCCCTGAAAACACTCCTTTTTCAGAGAAGCCTATCCTGCCTCCACCTAACAACTATATTTCCTTTGTCCATCAGCTCATCCCCCACAGTTATTAGCTTTTGTATCACTTGACCCTCCTTCCTAGTTTGTAAGCAGTAACGAGCAGGGCCCTCGCAAACTGATGGCCCTATACAATAATAATTTGATTTATGTCCGTAAAGCCTTTGAAGACACTTTGGCAAAACAGGCCTTCTATATGCAAGGAACCCGCAGTGGGTGAATTTGGAAATACCCATCCTGTATTACACACAGGAAGGCAAAAATGTTTCCAGACCACCTCGCTAAGGGCTGAATAAAAAAAAAAAACGAGTGCACTGAGCAAGAAGGCTGTGTTTGCTGTAAGCATATCAAGGTCTAGTATTTAACTGTAATTGGAATGTACCTTTACAACTTTTGGGGAAGTGCTGTTTGTGCCCTTCTTAGTGTGTGGAGTTCTGAAATTGCACCAGGGTTTTTTTATAGACTCCATTTGGATGCACGCAAAACTGCTGAGTTCTTCTTTATCTCATACTGCTTGCAAATGAAGACAACTGGACACCATAAACTTGTTTCAGAATCATTTATTTTTCTATGTACAGATAAGCAGCACTGATGAACCAGACATCCTGTATAAGAAGATAGAAGTGTTAGCAAAAGGCCATGACAAAACTGTTCTGGACAGCTATGAGTACTTTACAGTCCTGGCAGCTAAGGAACTTGGCATCTGTGTGGAGAGGGTGTAAGTATCGCGGGTAAACAAAGCTTTCTGCTAAAGCCTGTGCAGGTTAAGTGCTTTACTGTAGACTTTAGTAGCTTTGAAATGATTAGCTTAACGTATAGTAAAATAAAAAATGTGTCACTGGCCTTCTACTAATGTTTGCCAGCATCTGACTTCCACATGTGGTGTTCCCCAAGTTCCTTCTTTTTCAGTTAAAAAACAAAATCAAGTTGTCCTTTCTGTTATCACTAACTACAGAAAAGGTCTGACTGTACTTAGAGAATGTATCTTCTACTTGATCTGAAGTTAATTATTACCAAAATTCAGATGACATTAAATGCAGGCCCTTAATGGTGACCATAGTTACTGTTATCCTCTCAAGCCCACAAACCTGGGGTGCTCAATCTATCTCCCCCTTCAAAGACAGAGCTCTAATCCATCGTCTTTAATACTGAAGTGTACCTGGCTGGGAGGGGGCAGACCAGAGCAATAAGCGATTGGAATTTTTTTTTTTTGTTTTTTTAGCAGTACCCGCTTGTCCCACCACTTCCTAGGACACATGTCCCACCACTTCCAGGGACACATGTCCCAGGAGGCTTGCAGAACCATTTACAGAGCACTATTCAAGCTCACACATGCACATTAGGGAGCCAGCTGTGGTTCCCCAGGAAGCCACAGCCAGCTCCAGTATCCGAGATAGCGACACCTGGGACCTGCAGTAAGCATTGGTTGTGGGAAGGCAATGCTGGACTCCAGGCACAAGTAACAGATTTTTAAAGTGGTAGTAAACTTCCACTTTGAACTTTTACTGACAGGTAAGCTTACAAAAAGGCTTGTAGGCACAATGAATATCTCCTGAATGTGCACCGTTTAAGAGATATTCACATCATCAGTGCATGTGCAGTGATGCTCTGCATTACGGGCAGGAGAAAGAACGGGTGAAGATAGAAGCGCCAGCCGCAGTTACAGCGCAAGCATTGGAGGGCTTTGTAAAGTAAGTCTGCCATAATGTGCTAGTATGTGGTACATATTAGCACATTATGGCATCAATCTGCAGGGTGCCCCAATTTTTTGTTTTTCTTTTGTCAGAATTTACTACTGCTTTACTAGTCCTCTTTCCGTCACTGACCCAATAACATGATCGGGTTCCTAAAAGCAAAAATCAGGCACCAGTAACAAAGTGAAACTAAGTTAGGCGAGCATCCTTTGGTGCTGCACTTGGGTGAGACTTGAGAATTCATTTTAAGGCTGGAGCCCTTTTTAACAGCGTTACGTTGTGTGTTATCTGTAATTCAGGAACCAAAATTATTTCCCAAAATAAATATCCATGGTCCCCAGATTGATAAGAATATTCATTCATAAAGGTCCCAAAATAGCGGATAGCTGAGGTGACCGATTGAACACCTGATCTGCACTGATGTTAGTAAAACACATTTCCACTAAACATGACTGTTGGCTGAATGGCTATGGCTTTAGCCAGTATTCTTCCTTTTTTAAAGTTATCTTTTGGATGTTTAGAAATATGATTTTTATTGTGTGTCATTTTCAGGTAATATTTTAGAAATGTAAGGAATAATGTTGAGGTGCAAAAAACAGCAATTGCAGCCAATTGGATATCAGTCAGCCACTTTAAGGGTTGCGTTCTTCTTTTCTGCTTATTCAATTTTGTATTTCTCTGTCTGGCCTTTATTGTTGCTTAAAGTTGTGTTGAGCCTTAATTTTTTATTTTTTTTTATTGGGATGTATGTTTTTTAGGTATGAACCGAAAAGGAAAATGGAGAGATTCACTCTTTTAAAATCCATACACATTTTCAAAAAACACAGAGTCCAGTATGAAATGAGGACACATTACAGGTGCTTAGAGGTGAGAAATTGATTGTGTAATGGGAGGATTTTCTTTTCCAAGCAGCCTGTACTTTCTTGTGTTATCCAAGTTACCTATAGTTTGTCCAGTCACCCTAAAGGGAAACTGAATTTTGTTTAGATCTGTCTTTTATTCTCTTTAAATATTTTTTTATTTCAATGCATACTAATTTTTTTCTAAAATAAAAACGTAATAGATTACTAGAGTAGTCTCAGTTAGTTAAAGCAGTTTGCTTTGCAGTGCCATGTGTTTCATTGAGACCCCGCCATCTCATTATGTCACAGATTCATTTGAGCTTTGTAAAACGCTTGTTTTAGCAAAGGAGACTAGAAATCCATCTGTTGACTGGATAGATGTCTACATTTAATAGTTTGCCTGCCTGAAAAATAAAACTCTCTAGGAAATTTAGATTATATATATATATATATATATATATATATATATATATATATATATATATATATATATATATATATATATATATATATATATATATATATATATATATATATATATAAAGAAAAATGTGAAATTTGCACAAACATCTGATTTAAAAACCCATCATTTACTGTGAGGTAGCCAAAAGCCAGCTTTGAGGACTTCTTTTATTGTGGTTGTGGGCTAGCTTGATTGTGAATGTTAAAGAAAATGATCTTGCTGCACACCAAGAATTTGAGCACCTGGTGTATAGCAGAGGGATATTTTGCAGCCTCTAATTTAGTTTATTGGCAGAGACTTTATAGTTTTTCCCACATGTGTGAATGACAGTGGCAGGAATCTGCTGCAGTTTCTGCCACCTGTGAGCAGCTAGCTGTGGCCATCGAGCCCTGTACAGTTCAATGGCAGGTCTCTGGCAGCTACAGCTATCTGTTATTGAACACTGTACAGACAGCCGTGGATAGCTGCAGCTGCCAGAGACCTGTCAAAGTGTATGGGGCTCAGCGCCCGCTGACAGCCATTCACAGGTGGCAATAACGGCAGCAGAAATCAATAGATCCCTGCCGCTTTCATTCGCACTGGTGCTAGTTGCCCATGCAAATGCTGCCTTAGAACCTGGCAGCAATGCCACACAGAGCAGATCACAAGAAATTTGACCACTTTGGTTCCAAAACTGTTTATACCTGATAATGGGGCTTTACTCACAAAACGATCGGAGACAAGCAACTCCCTGTATACTTTCAAATATTTGATACGCTTGTATTGAGGTGCGATATAAGCCATACTTTAAAGGAACCATGTCTACTTTTTTTTTTTTAAATCACAATGCAGGTTGTGCTATCTGTTATTCCCTATTGTACTTTCCATTCTGTGGGGCCCCAGAAAAATCTTTTTGTGCCCCATATTGCTGTGTGATTACTGCTGCACAGCACAATCTTATGCATATTCAAAGGAAAACTGTTACACCTGCTTTTTATTTTTTAATGTGACTGCATCATCATGGCAATGGACATGCCACCCTTTGCCGGGAGCACACTGTCCACTCAGAAGTGGGAGGGGTTATTGCATCACAGGAGTGGGGTAGAAAGGTAATTCATGAAGTGATGCATTTCCTTACAAAGTTTTAATCCCCACTGCTGCCCAAAAATATACAGTACTAAGAAAAAGAATGACCTGTAAATATGTATCTTAAAAACTGTGTGCTGTGAACGGAATGTTTTTTTCAGTAGTGACAGGGTCTCTCTTTAAAGGATCCAGTACTTAAAGAATTATGTGGGGTGATGTCTGCTAGTTGCCTGGCTGTCATGTAGACTTACATATTTTTTTTGATCACTGCCCCAGAACCAGCATAGGCAGTAACTTGGAACATTGGATTAACACAACAGCCAGTAAACTAGCATCTTCAGGAAATTTTAGCAGTGGCATATTTTGACATAGGTTTGCTTTAAACTTTATGGTGCTCTTTGCATATATATTAAACAGTGTTAGTGTCTCTCTCCATGAAATGTAACTGCCGTTATATGGTTTCCTATTTCAGCTGAAACACCTGACTGGGAGCACCGCTAATGTTTATTTAGAATATATAGAGCGCAATGTCCCAGAAGGAGTTGCTTTAGAAATCACAAAAGTGAGTATTGAGGTTTGAATGAACAAGACTGTCAGAATGAGGAGTAATGCACTAAATGTATGAATTCTTTTCACCCACCCACAGACTAAGATCGAGAAGTTACCGGATCATCTGAAAAGTCCAGTATGGGATACGCTGAACTAATAGAGCAGTTTTGAGTTTGTGAAGCTGTATTTAATTTGTAATAATAAATGTCTTTTCACATTTCTTTGCAAGTTTTATTTTTAACCACTTGAGGACCAGGCCCATTTCTGACACTTGTTTACAAGCGATACCTCATATGGGTGATTTGAACACCGTTTACATATGTGGACGCGACTTGCGTATGCTTTTTGTGCCTAAGATCACCTTTATTCCTATTACAAGAAATGTATCCCCTGTAATAGAAATAAGCAGGACAGATCCTCTTTAATGGGAGATCTGAGGTCAAAAAGACCTCAAATCTAACATCTACACTTAAAGAGGAAGTAAACCCTCCTCTGCAACTTTTACCTATAGGTAAGCCAATGATAAGGCTTACCTATAGGTACTGTAAATATCTCCTAAACATGCACAGTTTAGGAGATATTTACCCTACATGCAGCCAGTGAAGTCACTGGCGCATGCGCTCTGAAGAAACGGCCGCTGGTGCCGGTCCTTTAGAGCCCCGTGCCGTGACCGTCGGCTCCCGCGCGCGGGAGTGACGTCACCGCGGCTCCGGCCAATCAGATGGCCGGATGCCGCGATCCCGGAAGAAGGGCGACTGAACATGTCGCCCATCATACAGGTAAGCGGGCGGCACGGCAGGGGCTTGCTGTAAGGTAAGTATTTCATAATGAGCTAGTATGCGATGCATACTAGCTCATTGTGTTTCTCTTTCAGGTTGAAAAAAAAATAAATAAATTTATAGGTTTACAACCTCTTTAAAAGCAATAAAAAAAAAATGCCTTTTAAGGCCGTTGGGCCGAAGCAATTCTCCAAGGGCATAGAATTGAGTGGGGGCCATCTTGCTCTCACTTGACTTCCTGCCCAGCACCAGAGGGATTTGGATCATTTTCCCCCACTACCGTCAGCTCCGGTAATCGGGGAAGGAGTGGGGGTGGGCGCCTCTCACATAAAAGGTGATCCCATGGTGAATCCACCACTGGGACCACTTTTATGTGAAAGAGGACTGCCGGCTGTGTAGGAAAATACAGTGGTTATGGCAGTTAACGTCAAAATAGCGTTTTAAATACACCATGGGTGGTACGAAAGTGGTTAAAGGGAAGCCACAGTTCTACTTTAACACGCAAATCTAGTGCCATATCCCAAACAATGTATTATGCAGTCAAGGCTGGCCATTGCTTTCTATGTCTTTGCAATGCTTTCCGTACACACTCCACTAACTGCTCTTCTGCATTAGACATTAGGGGTTCGTTTACTAATGGAACGGAGACTGTTCATTTTACTTAGTAAATGAGGTGAAGCTGTGCTCACTCTGATTAATCAAGTGTGTGCAAGGGAAACTACACGGGCCAAATGTCTGAGACATCGGGCTGTTCAAAGAAAAAACGGCCAACATTCAGCCCATGTGTATGTCAGTCTGGCCGGCTTCACTCGGACATGTATGCTGGAAATTCAGCAGCTGACCGACTCCCGATTAGTGCTCTTGGCCAATGGCAGAGAGGGCTGATCGGAGTGTTCTGGCGGGGGGCATCCCCCATTCCGAACGCAAAAGCTCAGCAGGGAAAAATCTCTGTATTAATGTCGAATGGTTAGTATAGAGTCTGACCGGAGTGGATAGGTTTTTTTTTTTTTTTTTTTGTTCAACCCACCGGAATATACAAAAATAAAAAAAAAAAACCAACTTGTAGTGTGTACCCAGCTTAAATTACATGATTTAATGCAGCATCACTGTATTCACACACCCCTATGTGTAAATTAAGTATTAAAGTGCTTGCATAACCTTTTATGTGCATGCTTTCATAAAATTTGCTGCAATTCTATCCAATCCTGAAAATATAAATTTGTGATTACCACTCAAGCACAATTATCTTTACTTTAGTATTGTGACTAATTTTTAAATCCCATTGGCCTCAGATCAAAGTACCTTTATTTTTTTTTTTTTACTTTAAAGATCCTTATCCTGGTGCATAGAGGACAATGGCCTTAGGACATATTTGGAAAGTGCTTTGCCCTGTGTTTTATGGAACCTTTTACTGCTGCAAATTCGTGTACTGTTCTATGAGAATACACTTCTCGGCACAAGACTTTGTACTTGTGTTGTGCAACTTCCTTTCTCCGTGAATGAATGGAGCCTATAGAGGGCAGAATACTTGGCCTGAACTGTGTGGCAGCTGGCCGTACCAAAAATCAGATTGCCTGACCCAAGAGGGATTTTAAAGAGAACAAGTTAAGACTTTTTTAAGAATCTGGATATTCAATCCTAAGGAACTGCAAGCTTACCCATTGAGAGATTTGATTTGGCTTGGTATTGAACCCATCAACTGCTTAACCAGACACTCTCTCCCAACTTCTGCACAAGTGTTGAATATTAAAGCCCTGAAGTGAACTACCTTCAGAAAGTTAACACTACACTGACAAGTTTTGATCACACAACAGAAACCACTAAAGAGCAACCTCACGCTTTAGAACACATTGACGTTGATTTACTAAAGGGGCTGATACTGTGACCGCTCAATAAAAACCTAGTAAATAATGCAAATTTGAGTTCAATTCAAACATCTAATCACTGACAAAAGAAAATGTTTAAAGGATAAGTTCACCTTTAAATAAATGAATGCACATTTTTTTGCAGGTGACAAATTTTAAATTTTTTTTTTTTTTTTTTTTTTTCAGGAGCCTGGAAAGTGTTGCACCAGCAATCAGAATATTGCTGGTGCCTAGCAGGACTACTGCAGACTGTCTGTGTAAGCTACTGCAAATAAAGACCAAAAAAGGGGGCGCACCGGCCTAGCGCATTATCCTCAATATAGGCTTTATTAATAAGACATAATTATGACTACTCACAAAACAATGGTGTAAACCAGACATCAAATCCAAATGACAGGAGCAGTCTATTTGAATGTCCACTGTCTTTAACGGATGACAGCTCTAATCACCTCTATCCCAAAAACCTTCAGACCCGTTGGGTCCTCATCCTGATATTGCCCAAAGTGGTGAGGTACTGAATAGCTGTTACATTCCTTCGCTCCTTCCTTGATTTTTTTTTTTTTTGCTGCTGAGTATGTTACACTTATGCTCCCCAAATCTTACTCTCAGGGGGCGTATGGTTCATCCCACATATAACAAACCACACGGGCAAATCAAACCATAGATCAGATAGTTGGTTCCACAATTAATAAAATTGTTTGATCTTGTGACAGCGACTGTCTGATCCTAACACTTCTTTTTTTCAGTGCTACATAAAAGGGACAGGCTCTGCAGTTCTTAACCCCACATTTATAATTGCCCCTATGGTCAAAATGGTAAACCAGGGGTTAATCGCTGGTTCCCCCCTGGGGACCTTTGGTTTGCGAACTTTACTGGGCGCAAATTTGGCTCCTTAAATCCTGGGTTTAGGAGGTAAAATACTCCCCAGGACCGGGTCTTGTTTTAGGATCTTCCAATTTCGCCAAAGCACGTGCTGGATATCAAATGCCCTATTGTACATGATACTAAACCTGACTGACTCTACCCTAGTAGACCTAATAGTGTCCTTGTTCCTGCTACCGTGCTTGGGCCTCTTAGCCAGGGAGTTGGTACCCAAAGCTAAGTCATCCTCATACAACAGCCAGTATTTCATGTAGGCTTCTTCAATGAGATCCATTTTGTACCCTTTCTCTACAAATCTCTTTTTAAGAGTTAAACCTTGTTCCTCATAGTCAGTTCTTCTTGTGCAAGTTTTGTGCAACTTCTGTGTAGCCTGCAGAACTGACCAAAGGGGATATTTTTTATCCATCTCGGATGGTGATTACTTTTAGCATGTAGATATGAATTACTCCCACTTGGTTTAAAATGAGTCCTGGATACTATGCTCCTTTCAGGTTCCGCTGGAAGTTCAAGGTATAGGAAGACTAAATGGGTTTCATCAACAACATGGGTGAAGGAAATACCGAAGGAGTTTTTGCACAATGTAGACTAAACCCCTTTTAGATCGTCTGCTGTCCCATCCCAGATGATAAGTATGTCATCGATGTCGCCCCCTACAGCCTCAAGACATCAATTCACTTCCCCAAAGGCACTCAGTGAAAAAAAAGGTAAGAGGGGAGGAAAGAAAGTTCAAAAGAGGGAGGAGATGAATAAGGACTACTCTACAATTAAGATATTTAACCTGTCCAATTTGGTATTCACAGAGACAGAGCTCAATTTTGCCCCTGACAGTTAACCAAATTTATTTGAATTATTTGTGGACCTCAACAAATACATCAGAGGTCTTACAGTTAGTTAAGAGGTATTATGCCCTCAATCAAGGTGCTGACGAAAGACCTGCAAGCCCCCCCCCCCCCCCCCCCCCGCCAACAATGTGGAAACCACAACGGATGATAGTGCATTGTCTATCCTGGAAAGTCTTTTTGAGGAGGGAGTGTGTGAGGACCTTTTGGTGGATCTTGAAGTGATTGAAGTGGACAGGGATATGGTTAATGCTCATTTTAAACCCAAATCTTTTTTTTTCCCCCATTGAGCCAAGGGCAACTTTATTCCAACATTCTATGAACTTGTCCTGGAACAATTAAAACAAATATGCCTGAGAAAGTATTTGAAGGTCCCCAGGCAGAAGCACTGGGTATAGGCTCTGAAGCAGCAAGTGTGACAGATACCATCATGAATCTAAAGCCCCGTACACACGTACCGATCGGCCGTCTTTTGTCCAGGGCTGCACAAGAATTTTGTCCGCCGACTGCAGAAGTGATGTCATGTAATGGTTAACTTTCCCTGTGTTTCCTTTTCTGAGCATGCCCAGTCTTGCAAACCAGCGGTCTGTCGGCCGAATTCTGTACTGACTGGCGAACAATCGGCCGCTCTGGTGTCGGCATACAAAAATTTTAATGCTTGCATGACAGATTCTTTTCGGCCGAATGTACGCCGTCGGCGGCATCATACTAACAAACCTACAATCGGCAGATCGGTCGTCGGCCGAAGCTTTTCGGACGACGATCGGTACGTGTGTACGGGCCTTAAGGCTCCATGTACACGGGACGCTGGAAATGGCCGTTTAGGAGCAGTTGGGCGTTTTTTTTGGAAGCCCCTGAACCCATCTACATTTTATCTTATCTGTCCATGTACACCAGGTCGTTTGCGGGCAGTTGAGTTCAGGGACTTTTTTTAGAACGCAATTATTTGCGTTCGAACGTGTGTTTCCCGGCATTTCAAACGCAAAAACGCGACCGAACGCGATAAACCGTGTTTGGCGTTCGCGTTTTTCCATTTTAAAGGGGAATAATTTTTTTGACCTCTAGGAACGGTTCTAAACGCAAACGCCCGCTAAACGCGGGTACAAACGCGACCGAACGGACGTTTCAAACGTCCTAAAATTTCCAGCATTCAAAAGGGACTTTTAACAACGTCCCGTGTACATGGACCCTAAAGGGTAATGACCAAGTAATTATCAGACAGGTGGACAAGGGTGGAGGTTTGGCGATACTGGACAGGTCAGCCTACTTCGCGGAAGTCTAGATTACTAGGGGATAAAGAAACATATGAAAGGCTTCCTAAGGACCCTTTACCTGAGTACACAGTTTCACTCAAATCATTATTGGATGGTGCACTAGAGCACAAAATTATTAACAAAAATGAATACCAATTTCTGTTCAAACAGCACCCTAAGACCCCCCCCCCCCCTACTTCTACCACATTCCGAAGGTCCACAAGGATGACGTAAACCCTCCAGGCAGGCCTATAATAGCAGGCATTGATTGACAGCATAACTAATAATTTGGGGTGCTATATAGATTACTTTCTCCAAGAATTGGTCTTGGAATTACCATCGTATGTGAGGGACTCAAGTAATGGGCTTGATATTCTAACATCTATGGAGTGGTTTCAGCAGTGCAAGTGGGTGTCCTTACTCTACAAGTCTTTAGAGCATGCATTTGGCTTGAAAGCAGTTGAACGCTACCTAAAGCCCCGTACACACGTACCGATGGTCGGCCGTCTTTTGTCCGAGGGCTGTCGTGTCTGTTGAAAAGTGCAAAAGACTGCACACGAATTTTGTCGGCCAACAACAGTCGACTGCAGAAGTGATTTCATGTGATGGTTAACTTTCCGTGTGTTTTTTCTTTTCGGAGCATGCCCAGTCTTGCAAATCTGCTGTCTGTCGGCCGAAATCTGTACTGACTGGCGAACAATCGGCCGTTCTGGTGTTGGCCAACAAAAATTAATGCTTGCACGACAGATTCTGTTCGGCCAAAAGTGCGCTGTCGACTGTCGGAAGCATCATACTAACAAGCCTACAATCGGCCGAATCTTTTCTGCACGTGTGTACGGGCCTTTAGTTTCAGTAATTTGCATCCATTACAAGCTGCTTTTTTGGTCAATTCCATAGATTTCACTCTAAATCACAACTATTTCACATACAGTGGGTACGGAAAGTATTCAGACCCCCTTAAATTTTTCACTCTTTGTTATATTGCAGCCATTTGCTAAAATCATTTAAGTTCATTCTTCTTCCTCATGAATGTACACATAGCACCCCATACTGACAGAAAAACACAGAATTGTTGACATTGTTGCTGATTTATTAAAAAAGAAAAACAAATATCACATGGTCCTAAGTATTCAGACCCTTTGCTGTGACACTCATATATTTAACTCAGGTGCTTTCCATTTCTTCTGATCATCCTTGAGATGGTTCTACACCTTCATTTGAGTCCAGCTGTGTTTGATTATACTGATTGGACTTGATTAGGAAAGCCACACACCTGTCTATATAAGACCTTCCAGATCACAATGCATGTCAGAGAAAATGAGAATCATGAGGTCAAAGGAACTGCCTGAAGAGCTCAGAGACAGAATTGTGGCAAGGCACAGATCTGGCCAAGGTTACAAAAAGATTTCTGCTGCACTTAAGGTTCCTAAGAGCACAGTGGCCTCCATAATGCTCAAATGGAAGACGTTTGGGACGACCAGAACCCTTCCTAGAGCTGGCCGTCCGGCCAAACTGAGCTATCGGGGGAGAAGAGCCTTGGTGAGAGAGGTAAAGAAGAACCCAAAGATCACTGTGGCTGAGCTCCAGAGATGCAGTCAGGAGATGGGAGAAAGTTGTAGAAAGTCAACCATCACTGCAGCCCTCCACCAGTCGGGGCTTTATGGCAGAGTGTCCCGACAGAAGCCTCTCCTCAGTGTAAGACACATGAAAGCCCGCATGGAGTTTGCTAAAAAAAAACACCTGAAGGACTCCAAGATGGTGAGAAATAAGATTCTCTGGTCTGATGAGACCGAAATAGAACTTTTTGGCCTTAATTCTAAGCGGTATGTGTGGAGAAAACCAGACACTGCTCATCACCTGTCCAATACAGTCCCAACAGTGAAGCATGGTGGTGGCAGCATCATGCTGTGGGGGTGTTTTTCAGCTGCAGGGACAGGACGACTGGTTGCAATCGAGGGAAAGATGAATGCGGCCAAGTACAGGGATATCCTGGACAAAAACCTTCTCCAGAGTGCTCTGGACCTCAGACTGGGCCGAAGGTTTACCTTCCAACAAGACAATGACCCTAAGCACACAGCTAAAATAACGAAGGAGTGGCTTCACAACAACTCCGTGACTGTTCTTGAATGGCCCAGCCAGAGCCCTGACTTAAACCCAATTGAGCATCTCTGGAGAGACCTAAAAATGGCTGTCCACCAACATTTACCATCCAACCTGACAGAACTGCAGAGGATCCCCAAATCCAGGTGTGAAAGACTTGTTGCATCTTTCCCAAAAAGACTCCTGGCTGTATTAGATCAAAAGGGGGCTTCTACTAAATACTGAGCAAAGGGTCTGAATACTTAGGACCATGTGATATTTCAGTTTTTCTTTTTTAATAAATCTGCAACAATGTCAACAATTCTGTGTTTTTCTGTCAGTATGGGGTGCTATGTGTACATTCATGAGGAAGAAGAATGAACTTAAATTATTTTAGCAAATGGCTGCAATATAACAAAGAGTGAAAAATTTAAGGGGGTCTGAATACTTTCCGTACCCACTGTATATAGGGGACCTGAATACTTTCCGTACCCACTGTATATAGGGGACTACTACAGGCAAGTTAGAGGAACCGCCCTGGGGGCCAGGTTTGCTCCCAATGCAAATTTATTCATGGGGTACTGGGAGGACCTACACATTTGGACCAACAATCCGTATAGGGCTAACCTGGCTTTGTATGCCAGGTATATAGATGACATTCTTATCATCTGGGATGGGACAGCGGATGATTTAGAGGGGTTTATTCTACATTGTGCAAATAACCCCTTCGGTATTTCCTTCACCCATTTAGTCTTCCTAGACCTTGAACTTTGAGCGGAACCTGATGGGAGTATAGTATCCAGGACTCTTTTTAAACCGAGTGGGGGTAATTCATATCTACATGCTAAAAGTAATCACCATCCGAGATGGATAAAGAATATCCCCTTTGGTCAGTTCTGCAGGTTACACAGAACTTGCACAAGAACTGACGGAGGAACAAGGTTTAACTCTTAAAAAGAGATTTGTAGAGAAAGGGTACAAAATAGATCTCATTGAAGTCTACATGAAATACTGGCATAGAACTATCTGATCTATGGTTTGATTTGCCCGTGTGGTTTGTTATATGTGGGACGAACCATACGCCCCTTGAGAGTGAGATTTGGGGAGCATAAGTGTAACATACTCCGCAGCAAAAAAATCAAGGAAGGAGTGAGGGAACGTAACAGCTATTTGGTACCTCGCCACTTTGGGCAATATCACGATGGGGACCCGACGGGTCTGAAGTTTTTTGGGATAGAGGTGATTAAAGCCGTCATCCATTAAGGACAGTGGACATTCACATGGACTGCTCCTGTCATTTGGATTTGATATGTCTGGTTTACACCACTGTTTGCGAGTAGTCATTTTTATGTCTTATTAATGAAGCCTATATTGAGGATAATGTGCTAGGCCGGTGCGCCCCCCTTTTTTTGCAGTACTCGTTGGACTACCCGGTCTTATAGGGCAGCAAGGCCATAGCCATTTGAAATGGCAAATGTGAATCCCGTGGAAAGAGTGGTCAAGGAGCTCAGATTCTGAGCGCAAGAGCAAGGTGTTATATAACACTATTTTGTTTTGGAGTGTCTGTGTAAGCTGTCTACCCGTACTGTAATTTCAGTTTGGCTGATGGTGAGAAAACCGCTGTAGAAGTAGCAATCGCTTTCCCAAAAAAGTCAAGTTTGTTTTAAATAAGAACTTCAACTACTCAATTTTGTTTACACTCAACTCCTGTAATACATGCTTTCTAGGATAGCATGCACGTTTTATTGTGTTCATTTTTAAAATTACAGTGTTAAGGTTTTAAAATCCTATTTCAGCTGCTGGACACGTCTCAATGGAAGCAAAAGTGCACTATATTTAAGCTCGAGGATGCCATCTATAATATTAGGTACGGATATGTATGGCTAAGCCCACCCTTATATTCAGAAAAACTGTGAATGCAATTGAAATGCAAGCTAAAAGCCATTCTGATGCTCTTAAGTTGTTTTAAGGAAAGGCAGCCTACAGACAAGCGTTATCACCTTTTGCAAAGCTTAAAGGAAACCTGTAGTGAGAAAAATATGGAGGATGCTGTTGCTAATGAGAGGTTGGCAATGCAACTTTTGCACTTTTCTTAGCCCAGGTTTCTTTTAACACAGAGGGGGAAGAATCACACATTAGAGGCATACATTGAGAGTTGACAGCAAGTCTCTGAACGTGGAGCCTTACCTGATAGTGAAAGCCCAGAGGATGAGCACACAGATTAAAAGAAAACAAATTAGTCACTCTCACCTTAAAAAAAGGTCTGTGGCAAAGATCTTCAATGGTCTGCATACCATCTTCAATGTGCTTCAAAGGGTGACAATAATAGCAACAATAGCATCATTCTTTCACATGTTGATAGGGTACGAACAATAAGGCTTGATATCAATTTGCACAGCAGAGTGGAGGACACCACAGAAGCTAAGGCAGCCTACTGCAATAGGGACACGGCTGACTGTTATTTCTTTTTATTGCGGATTAGAGTACGCCCACTGCCCACACAACAGAGGCAGCCAGTCATGATAATGCCACCCTTTCACTTCACCAGGAACATGACGGACATTCAGCTGGGTATTCTATAAAAGTGGCACAAAGAAAAACATGGTGTATTTTGAAAACAAGTGTGCCCATTGCATTTTTAGTGTATTTACTCTCAAAAGGACAACTTCACTAGAGGTGAGGTGTCTTATCAGCCGTGTGTACAAGCAGCCTGCGCTTATACTGATCTTTAAACACAAATCCAGAGATCTAACTATTGCTATGGACACGGCTGCCTCCCCTCTATTCTGCACTCGTCTACCACAACGCTGTCCATTTCTATCAGTAGTCGGGCTCAGGGCAGTTCCTCCCCCCCACAGTCACTTGGAGTACATCTCTCCCCATCAGAACTAACAGGTCACAATGAAAATGAGCCAATAGGGTCCATATTGGAGTTAAGATTGCTGGATTGTGGCTGAAGTGTCAGAGTAGGCAGTTTGCAATCAAGACTTATAACCAACGGTAATGTTAGAATATGTAGACCCAACATTTCTTATTCCCTGGTGTTCCTGCCAGTCCCCCTGCTTTCTTATTAAAAACTGCCGAGACTAGGCATGAAAGCACAGCGTGGCCAGTACTCTAGCTTTACTGAGAACTCGGTGTGCTCTCCTCCAATGATCAATCAGACCTGTCCTGACCAGTTTACTGCTATTTCTCCTCTCCCATCTCTTATGCAAACGAGGACAGAGGGTAGGTGATCACTTGGAAAAAATGTATGTATAATGGTTTTTAGACCTATACACAAATATTTTGCCTTTTTTTTTCTTTGGGTTGTTTTACAAGGAGAGGGTTTACATATTATGTATTTTTTTTGTAATATTTACAGATCTATATGAAGTTCAAGTTGTGGGAGCCCCCTAACCAGAAGTTCCAACAGAGCCCATTAGCTAACGGCCTTTATGCTAGGCCCTCCTGCTGTCACTTTTGGTCACCCAGTCCCTGCTGCCTATTTCCTCTTACTCCCATCTCCTACTTTTATGCTCTTCCAACACCTCTCTACAGTTATTTTATCCCGTACAGTCTCATTCTTCTTAGGTCGGCCATAGATGGAGATATTATCTTTCCTGCAACCCATCGCTCAATTTGCCTCCCCCCAAATCAACAGTTAGTGTTGATGGGGGAAATCATGCAAAGCCATTGTGTTGGCTCCCTGCAAGGAGAACACAGCGACTGTGGGTAGCGGTTATAATTACATGTAAAATCCAACAGGCTGATTGTACCCAAGTAAATTGCTCGATCGATCAACTTGGGTATGTAGAAAATGTAATAAATACTAAAACTGGAAAATATTCAGCATTGATTACATACAGCAGCGCTCAATATGTGTTTAGCATATTGTAGATCATACAGTCCTCATAAGAGAGTAATAAAACAGCCAAAAAGTCTTTGTAGAAAAACAGATTTTTCATATGGTATTGGTACTCCCAGTGCTCAATATTCTGATCCGGCATTCACCTTCACCACACCAAAAGTGTTCCCCTTAGGAATGGGCACTCACCAGAGTTATAATGATCATGCACCTGTAAGCATTGGTTGCTTGCACCCTTGAAAGCCAGGAGCACCTCTGCTGCCACCAGATGACCACTGCACTCGAGTATCCCTCAGGAACCAGACCGTACCAGATACTAGGGATAATCAAGCCTCAAAGAGCAGTGATTCTCCAAAATGGCCCAGGGTTGGATGGATCAGCGCACCTCCAAACAAGCCTTCAACCTTAAGTGATAGCCCCCTCTTGGTTAGGCACTATAGCTCAGGGCGCCGCAAAATCCAGAGATTTCTGCTTCAGCACAAGCAAATTGTGTCACCTCGCTGCTGATCTATGACAGATATGTGGCTCATCAGATGCCGCAGCTGCCAGTCCTTGTCTGCTAGAAGATCCATAGGAAAGACGAGCGCTGCTTCCTGTAGGCGCCTCCCTTTTCTCTGCTGGAGCTACAGACACAGCACACAGCCAGCAGTAGCATCACTCCACTTGTGACAGTCCCTTCTCCAGCCTCCTCCCAAAATCATGGGAGGTGGCTGGAGAAGGGACTGTCACAAGTGGAGTGATGCTACTGCTGGCTGTGTCTGTAGCTCCAGCAGAGAAAAGGGAGGCACCTACAGGAAGCAGCGCTCGTCTTTCCTATGGATCTTCTAGCAGACAAGGACTGGCAGCTGCAGCATCTGATGAGCCACATATCTGTCATAGATCAGCAGCGAGGTGACACAATTTGCTTGTGCTGAAGCAGAAATCTCTGGATTTTGCGGCGCCCTGAGCTATAGTGCCTAACCAAGAGGGGGCTATCACTTAAGGTTGGAGGCTTGTTTGGAGGTGCGCTGATCCATCCAACCCTGGGCCATTTTGGAGAATCACTGCTCTTTGAGGCTTGATTATCCCTAGTATCTGGTATGGTCTGGTCCCTGAGGGATACTCGAGT
Source organism: Pelophylax lessonae (assembly GCF_965119305.1). Taxonomy (NCBI): domain Eukaryota; kingdom Metazoa; phylum Chordata; class Amphibia; order Anura; family Ranidae; genus Pelophylax; species Pelophylax lessonae. The sequence goes on along the minus strand of NC_138770.1, from coordinate 629,396,000 downwards.
GCAGTGGTCATCTGGTGGCAGCAGAGGTGCTCCTGGCTTTCAAGGGTGCAAGCAACCAATGCTTACAGGTGCATGATCATTATAACTCTGGTGAGTGCCCATTCCTAAGGGGAACACTTTTGGTGTGGTGAAGGTGAATGCCGGATCAGAATATTGAGCACTGGGAGTATCAATACCATATGCAAAATCTGTTTTTCTACAAACAAAGACTTTTTGGCTGTTTTATTACTCTCTTATGAGGACTGTATGATCTACAATATGCTAAACACATATTGAGCGCTGCTGTATGTAATCAATGCTGAATATTTTCCAGTTTTAGTATTTATTACATTTTCTACAGACTGTTTTTATTATCACAGTAGCCGCGATCAGCAAATTTTAGGAGGTTTTAATATATGGTTTTAGTATCTAACTGTATGTCATATCCCTCACTATACTAAGCGCTGGGCAAGTGTTTGGAGTTGCCCGTTTCAACCACTTTTCTAGATCAACTTGGGTATATTCAGCCTGGCCATACATGGTTCGAATCTCAGCTAGTTCCTGCTGAACCGGCTGAGATTATGGCCAGCTTTACATTCTGCACTAGTTCTCTCCCACCAAGACTGTAACAAAAGGCATGACATGTGCCAAACACTCTACTATTCCAATCACTACAAGCTTACCCTTGCGTAAGAAGTGGTGGCATTTTCACTCAGAATTCTATAGAAGTCTCTTTGCTAGTAGCTTGGTCTGACAGTGGTGAGGGTAAGGGGGCACACCATGGTAGCTCAGCATTCCCAGCACAGATTAAAATGAAAATGCTACGTGGAATGTGGCCCTTGCATGACTAAAATAAGTAGTGAAAGTTTAGATGTTAGGTTATTAATGTAATGCTGTGTGCAAGATTACTGAGAGGTTATTAATGTAATGCTGTGTGCAAGATTACTGAGAGCTGAATGTCCAGTTTCCCCTCAATAGAATGCTTTTGCTATGGGTTTATTTGAAGAATCCACCCATACTGCCACCATCAAGACCGCCCCAAAGAAATGAATGGAGAATGCTCTTCACGGACATGCTCAACTATGAACCAGTCATCGCCTATTAAGCCTTGTACACACGATCAGATTATCGGATGAATTTTCTTTAGTTTTTTTGTTGCATGCTAGTCTCATATGGAAAGTGAAGAGGTTACTTTCATACAAAAATTCCCATACAACAGAATTCAACTTCAGAAGTGATGTCACATGTGTTGAATTGTTTTGTATGTATTCTTTAGTTTCCGAGCATGACTAGTCTTGCTCTTATGATTTTTTTTTTTTTTTTTTTTTTTTTTTTCGGACAGAAACTGTACCAATTAAACGAAAATTGGACGTTGTGTTCACGTACAATAAACATTTTATAGCCTGCACATCCAATTTTTGTCGTACGAAAATTCGTAATCGGCTGTCGAAAGCACTATACCAACGATCCGAAAATCAGCAGATCATTCGTCGGCCGAAATTTTACTTCCGATTCTCTTATTGTGTGTACGGGCCTTTACAGTCCTAAAGGGGAATTTTCTTTAAATAAAAATAACAGGAAGACTTTTTATTGCAGAGATCGATCATTTCTGAAACCAAATCATCTCACCCGTCTGCTTGCACCAAGCTGTGTGTGCGAGCACACAATCTCAGCATGCCTTGGTGTCAGGAAACATTTAGTTCTGCATATGTAGGAGTTATGTTATCCCAGGCCAGCCAACTATGCCAAACTCAAAATATGACAGTGAACGTGGAAGAGCAAATGAAGGAGTTTGCATCACTGGAGGACAGGTAATACAGGCTTGGGGTGTGCTTTAAAATAAGTTCACCTTTAAAAATAAATAAATGCACTTTTTTTTTTTTGCAGGAAAAAAAAAAAAAAAGAAAAAAAATTGTGCATTTAATTTTTTTTTCTAACAAACCTGCAGAGCATTGCACCCTCGATCAGCAGATCATGGGTGCAATGTCCAGCTCCTGGAAACAGGATAGGCATCTGCTTGTACCTCTTATACATGCACCCGAGAACAGGAAGCTCAATGGACTATGAGGGCGCTCACCAGTGTCCTCGCAGCTCATTGAAAACTACAAGCCAGGAGCCGCAATAGCTTATGGTACTTGTAGTCTATCCATTCACAGGAAACTGAATGATGTGGGCACGCAAAGCGGCTGTGTGAGCCAAGCTCTGCACGCACACACGGTTCTTAAATTGTGACAGCGTGTGGCTGCTGTCACAACAAGGCATTTTTTTTTTTGTCAAGAAATGACCACTTTTATAAAATACCCATGTGTCCTGCACAGAACAATGAAATCTGCCTTGCTAGCCTATTCCGCTGCCTGTTACTTTACTAACACTCTTGTACCTTTCTCATATCACAGGATGCAAGTGAATAGCCAGGCTGCATTCTCATGACGGTGTAAATCTGACCAAAAATGTCTGCCTCCCATTTTGTGTAGACTGCAGGGCCACTTTATATGGAGCCTGAACTGTGTAGCCACTTTTCATAAAAATCAGCAGTTTTGCTACAGATTTTTACAAATAAGCTGTTTTCATATCTCTAGACATGTATTGATGATTACATGGCTATTCTTTAGTTTTCTGTTAGCGGTGTATGGGTAGACGCGTGCAACACAAAAATCTCAGACACATCTGCCATCAGTAAAATGCCTAGAAAAAATAAACTTGCTAGTTGAAGGAAAAAAATAAAAAAACTAAAAACACGAGTCCAAACAGTTTTACATTTGTATTGGGGTAAAAAGAAGAAAAAAAAAAAATATTAAACATGAAATAAATACTGTTTTCGGCAGGAGTATACATTAGTGTTACAATGTAAACATTGATTGTTAACTGCAGAACTAAAGAAATGTAACATTTGTTAAGAAATCTGAAGTCTTCTATCCGTGTGAGCGGCTTATATCTGCTTCTCTTAAATTTTATTATTCTTATCACAGTCTATGATCTGTTTATTGGCTTTGGAACTATAAGAACAAAGCCAGACTAAAGGGCCTTCACCTGTGGTTCAGCCCTCCGAATTACGTATAAAGTAGGGCTCCTTCAGAACAATTTAAAGTTTACAATTTAACAGTACTGCTAAAATAAATTACATTTAAAAAAAAAAAAAAAAAAAACAATACAACTGAACATGTTTCATCTTGCTTTTGCTCACATTATAAAAACACTAAAGGCAGTATACAGTTTTGGATAAAAAAAGGAAATAGTTTTACAAGCATACAAATAAATCTGTGTGAACGATTTTAACTTTAGCGACAAATTTTCACTCTTCCCAAAGGTTGGAAGTAATGCAAATAAATAAAACATGAGCATTACAGAGCCACTGTAGTATTACAGGTTACAGTTACACTACCCTATACATCCCAACAGTCAACCAGGTCAAGCTTTGTATACATTAAGTTAGGAAGAGTTCTCTTGTTCTACTTCTAAAAATTGCTCACAACATTCCAGATAGTTTTCACATAGCTTAGCGTTAACATTTACCATTACATTAAAAAAAAAATGATATATATGACAAGTGTAGCTTTTGGAGTGCTTAGTTCACAAAATAAAAACCATGAAAGCAACCATTAAAAAAAGTTGCAGAGAAGTCCGATATTTAATTATAATTACATTAAAAGCTTGACCCATCCTGTGAAGTCCGATATTTAATTATAATTACATTAAATGCTTGACCCATCTTGTGAGTTCTTTTCCCGTTGTGCAGTCAACGTCCACACTTAATTATGAAATACATTTGGTGAATTGTCCAAAGAGAAAAAACGGTCTTATATAATGCGGTTTGGCCTTTTTTTTGTATGCCGTTTAACATATGAGGGCTGTTGTAAAAACAAAAAAATGTTCCTTTCCGAAACTCAACTAAAAATGCTCATTTGGCAATAAAAAAGACAAAAGCAAAAAACTGTCTCGCTCTCCGGTCAGTTAAAATCTGTAATTCATTCTAAACAGTGTGTCTCTTTAAAAGCGTCTGCCACCTGGCGGGACGGGCCATCGCTGGCCCCGGCCAGGTGGCGGAGGATGTGCTGCAGCACCGCGTCCATTGGGAAAGCTGTGTGGGAGGATAAAATCACAAGTGTTTGCTATATAGGAAACTGTATTAAAATAGTAAGAGATAGAAATAAAGACAAACTAAAATGTGTACTATATATATGTACAGATAGATCTAGATTTTATAAAAAAAAAAAATGGCATGCAAGGTTAATATGGCATCTATATGGTTATCTAAACTTGTGCCTATATACACACTCAACTAAAAGGTAAATATATCATATAAAAAGGTAATAGTAAAGGAAATATAATTTAAGTATGGGAAGGAGGTAGTAGTCTTACCCTCTGGGTGGGCCGAAGTTTCCTCTCGGAGGTGGTGGCAACATACCCCGGCCACGTGGGGGTGGTGGCATCCCTCTAAATCCCATTAGTCCTGGTGGGGGAGGTGGATGAGGGCCGCGCCTATACAAGCACAAAAGAAAAAAAGTTGCTAAAATGCATAAGAAACCATTAGCAACAATGAAAAGAAGGAAGTTAACTCTGAGAACCTCAATTGATGGAAATGTGGAGGAGGAATTGGAGGTGGAGGTGGTGGTGATGGTGGAAAGGGTTCTCCCATGTCCCTTGGAGGAAGTGGTGGCGGCATAAATCCTGGAGGTCGTCCTCTGATTCCGCCACGTCCTCTGGGGTCCATATACGGATGCATCCGCCCCATGCCACGTCTGCAAAAAAGACAAATACTTCATAGTTGTCAACGTCCAATTTTATGTAATGATCCTAATTTTTTTATGAAGTTTCCAGTGTTAATGTTTACTAATTTTAAATTGCTACACATGCTGTCTATTTAAGTTTTATCTAAAATGCTAATTTAAAAGATAATTACAACTTTTCATAACATGTTACATCCAAATTCAGGGTGCAACATGTTGTCAAAGGACCCCAGCCCCCCAATGTTGACAGCTAGCGCAGGATCTTCTCCCCCTGCTAGCTGCCACATTTTTCTTTTTATAAAAAGTGGCTGTGTGGGACTCTGCCTGCCTCTAGGGACATGTCACTTATTCACGGGGTTTGGTGAATGCAGAAGTACAAGTCCCAACAGCCTTAGCGGCTGTCTGCTTATAGTTCCAACGAACTACCACAGCGATGTGAGCACTGTGGTAGTTCATTAATTCTGCCTGTCTACGTGCATCGACTAACAGGTCTGCAGGAGACCCGCATGGCATCAGCGATCTGCTGATTGCAGGTGCAATGCTTTTCAGGCACCTGCAATCAGCATGTGCATTTATTATGTCACATGGCAGGCAGCTTGCTGTATGGAATATGGCATCCCTGGCAATCTCTGTAGGTTAACAGCAATTGGCACCCCCCCCCAAAACTGAGAGCACATGCCATCAATTAGTGATTAGGCTGCAAATGAGAGCAAATTGATAAGCATAAGGCCCCTTTCACACATGCGGACCATTTGTCTTTCATCCATCAGTTGACGGATGAAAAAAAAAAACGGACATTAATGCATATCTATGGAAGGAAGAAAAAGAACTGAATTGTTTTTTTTCTTTGAAAAAACGTGACTGAACTCATGAAATGACCGTTCTGTATGTATGAAAGGGACCTTTGCCTGTTCTTCTTTGCTCCAGTCTTCCCAACAGGTCATGTTTTCTTTCAGCATCAAGCTGCGTATGGATCAAAAATCCAGCCAGTTCAGCATTCTAACAATCGCTTTCCACCGAACGGGAATGTTGGAAAACTTGTCCATCAGCGCGTACAGCCAATTGGCTGCAGCCACTGATCACTGAATTTTGACAGTGGAGGAGGCCTGATATCAGAATACAATGGCACAGCAGTAAGGATTCCTCCATCCACCTGGCTTCCCATAAGTAGAAGACAGTAACTGAAGCAGGGTACACACTAGTAGAAAATCTGCCGAAAATTCCCACCCGATGTGAAATCGTCCGATTTTCACCTAGTGTGAACACAACTTTCAGCAGCCGATGCCGACATTTTCAACGAAAAAAAACGGAGGGACAAACACCAAAAATTTTTTCGTCCGTCCCCAGACGACCGATTTTCCTTTAATGTGTATGCAGTACGTCCGTGAAAAATCGGATACGAAAGACCGCGCATGATCTGAAGTTGCTGACAACCCGGAAGCCTAGGACGAAATGTGCCAAAAAAAAAGAAAAAAATCGGACGAGAAATTTTGTGAACATTTATACACTGTCGACTAAAAACGGTAATGAACGCTGAGAAGACAGAGAAAAATCAGAGGATATTTCATCCGATTTTCGTCAAGTGTGTACGGCCCTTAAGCCAAGATTACCTCATTGGTATAATTCCATTCATTGGTTTATCTTGCATCTTCCCTCGGCCAAAAGGCATCTGTCCTTTCATCCCACGATTCCCTCTTCCAAAATTGCCTCTGCCACGATTTCCTCGCCCCCTTATAATAAGAGTTCAAACAAACAAGTTACTTATCTGCTGCAAAGCGGCTTCCTCTACACATTTCCTTAATTTGTCTATTTAAATAACTAACTTCTGAGCAGCTAAAAAACAATTCATATCTAATTCTAGTCACCGAGTGTAGAAAGTTTAGAATATTGTCAAGCTGACACCTCTATGTGCAATGCTTACAACTGGCCATATGATAAAAAAAAAATAAAAAAAAAAAAAAAAAACCCTTCTACAGGAAAGGGAAGGCAAACATTTTCAGCCAGTTCTATAAAGGCAAAACATTTTTAAGCTAAAAGCGGTTGTTTTACCCTACTGCATTATATGGCATGGAGTAGAAGTATTTATGTAGGTTTAAGTGCTGGTTCACACATATGAGATGCGGAAACCCTGCGTATCACACTGCCATATGAAAATCGCTGGGGGTGTCAATACACAGTTAACGACACCCCCAGAACAGTTCGCATATCGCAGTGCGAACTGTCAATTCGGACAGGAATTGGAAGGCATAGGAACACCCATGCGATCAGATTCTGGTGTGGACCAAAAATTGGGTCCTGTGCAACTTTGGTCAGATTGCGATGCAAATTCACCCATTCAAACTGTATGCCTGAATTTGCAATGCACAGACATCGCATGCGATTTGCAGAGCAGTGAGAGGCACTGAGGGGTCTGTCAGACTGTTAAAGTTTCACAGAGGTCAACAAGCGGCAGATAAAATAAAAAAAACCCACACTAGCTTTTACAATCACTAACATTGCTAGCCATTAAAGCAGCAGTAAGCCCAAAACTAAAAATAATGTAATAAATTGCAGCTAACTAATCTTTAGATGTGATGGGGACATCTGTTTTCTTTTCTCCCCCCCCCCCCCTTTTCACCTAGTAATCTGGCCAATAACACCCCACCTGTACTAAGAGTGCCCCCACTCCGGATAAGTCTGGGGGAGGGGAGTAGATGTACTAGCAAATTTAAATACACTAACAAATTGAAGGTGTTAAATGGCTTGCACATATTAAGTGCCAGTTCACATTAGTGCAATCAAAGAGGTCGCATGTAATTCGGAGCGCACTGCTCCTAAAATTACATGCGATCCCTGTGCGGTGCAAATTCAGCCATACAGTTTGTATGGCTAAGTTTGCACCCCAATCGCACTAAAAGACGCACAGGACCCTTTTTTTGGTCTGCAGCAGAATCGGATCGCATGGTGGTTCACACTAGTGCTATCCGATTCTGTGCGAACTTACAGATCGCACTGCGATATGGATCTTATCTGGGGGTGTTGTTAACTTTCACTTGACACCACCAGCGTATCGCATATGGCAGTGTGAACTGCCAGGGGTGCGGATGCGATGCGGGAACACGCTGTATATTCGCAGCGTTCCCGCATCGCACAAATGTGAACCTGCACTAAATGGTTTGTCTTATCCCTGCCAACTGATACATCTGGAAGAAAGCTTCTTCTTTTGAAAAACAGACTCAGCCCTGGTTTACACCAGTACAGCTTTGAAGTTGCGCTACTTCAAAACAATTTCATGTGCTGCTTGCTGACATCTGAGCAACCTAAGTGAATAGATATCAAGTAGCGCTGAAATCACACAAAAATATAGTGTAGGAAGCTTTCTGAGTTGCAGGGTTTTAAAGGGTTATATTGCTGCAAATTGGGAGCGACTTGTCTTGCAATGAGCTGTCAAGTCGCGTGACAAGTTGCACTGGTGTGAACCAAGGCTTACTGGCTGGATTGCCAGATGAAAATAGAAGAAAGCCTAAAAAAAATAATTAATTTAACCGTTCCATCTAAGAATTGATAAGCTGCGGCTGCAATATAAGACATTTTTGTGTTTGGGTTTAATACTGAATGAATAAAGAAATCTTAGGAGCCAGGTAGCCAAAATATATAAACAATTAGAGCTGGTGTACTGTTTTCAGTGGAAGCACAGTGACCGCTTATAACTATTTTCCTTATCAGTCTGATAGACCCCTTGGTGCTACATAAATACTTCCACCCTTTTCTAGATACAAGTCTATAAATATCTATGAGGTAAGGCAGTGATTGTTTGAGATAAGACTATTCCAGTGCAGTAATCTAGTTACAAGCTGCACCAAACCAGTCTCTCGTCACTGCAAAGCAGAATAGGTTCTACTTTTTAGAGGTCAACTAACTGTCAAATTCCTTTTCATATGAAATGCAATAAACATCCAGACAAAACTATGCAATGGTTTTAAGCAACTAGTAAGGGTTTTTTTTTGTTTTTTAAAAGAGGGGCCGGATCACATTAAGCAACAGCTTAAATAATACCTGAATTTTCGGGGCTCTGTAGCAGCTTCATAATGGTCTCCTGGCATCTTTTGATCAGTTCCTGAGAATAAAAAACAAAAATGGATTAAAACCTTTGCCACTGACAACTGATTTGTTTTAATCTGTGAGAAGTTGCCTAAAGTGTAAATGATAATAGTCATTTTACAAACCCCTTGTACTCAAAGGCTATACCACCTCATCCAAATTTGCTTTTCACTACTGGGGATTCCCTGCTAACCATTCCTCACATACAGCAGATCAGAAACTGACTGTAGATGAGAAATAAAACAAGGAAGATCACAGGCGGATCATGACTGGAAGGGAGAGAGGAGCAGTGATCGATGACTAGAAGACTGGATAAAGCAGGTGGCGATAGTGGCCAGGGAAAAGGGAGGCATTTTTCAAGACAGGCAAATTGGAAACTGTGTGGTGGAGGGAGACAAAGTACGGACTAAAGCCCCGTACACACGTACTGATCGTCAGCCGAACGATCGGCCGTCTTTTGTCCGGTGCTGTCCTGTCTGTTGAAAACTGCAAAAGACTGCACACAAATTTTGTCGGCCAACAACAGCCGACTGCAGAAGTGATGTCATGTGATGGTTAACTTTCCGTGTCTTTTTTCTTTTCTGAGCATGCCCAGTCTTGCTAATCTGCTGTCTGTCGGCCGAAATCTGTACTGACTGGCGAACAATCGGCCGTTCTGGTGACGGCCAACAAATATTTTAAAGTCAGCACGACAGATTCTGTTTGGCCGAAAATACGCTGTCGGCAGCATCATACTAACAAGCCTACAATCGGCCGATCGGTCGGCGGACGAATATTTACGGCCAACAATCGGTACGTGTGTACGGGGCTTAATGATGGCATGGCATGACAGAAGTGGATCAAGGTTGAAGGTGGGTTCAAAGTGGGTAGTTAGTTGCAGCATAGGGTGGCAGAAGGGCAGAGATGGAACAAATTAGCTTATTGCTCTGTTGATGGTGTGGATTGGCGGCTAGCAAAGGTTTTATCTCCATTTGTGACAGAGAAAGTGGATAGGGAGGACATTTCAGTAAACAGGTGTCAAGATATGTATGCTGCGTTACTATATGGAGTACCATGTAGAATACCAACTGCAGAAGCTGTGATACCCTTATGGCAATTGGCTGGGTACAAACAGAACTTGGGAAATACCAGACAACTATACACCATGGCTACCTGCATCAGTGTTTAAATGACACCATACTGCAGTGTTGAGTGAGTGGCCACAAAACACCAGCACAGTGGGGAAAATCAACAAAAAGAAGCTAGGAGGCTGGGAGGAGCAGGCTATGGAGAACATGTGGCAATATGGACAATAGTTAGGGAACAATGCATGTGCCAATTCTCTTTCAAGCACTGTGCTGAAAAATTCTTTAAGGGGGGGGGGGTCAAAATAAGAGGCAGCTTATATGCCTTCCAGTTACTCCAACTCCTATTAGTTTTCCCCAGCTGTGAAACCAGAGCTTGCAATCTGTCTATGCTAGACAAAAGGATTGATGCTCACATGTGTCATGAGCAGCTGGTCGGGGTATAGGCTAACATGTGCTATGAGCAGCTGGTTGGAGGTCATCACTGATGGGCCATACACACTATAAGATTTTCTGAAGAATTTTTCCTTTAGATTTACCAAAACCATATAATATAAAGGTCAAACCTAAACACTTTCAATTTGTATGCAATCTGGCAGGCCCTTGCACTACAAAGAAAAGGTAAATCAGAAGGAAAAAAAGTCTTCAGAAAATCTTATAGGGTGGCCATTAAGATCCAGACTAAAGCCTCGCACACACGTACCGATTGTCGGCCGTAAATATTCGACCGACGACCGATCGGCCGATTGTAGGCTTGTTAGTATGATGCTTCCGACAGCGCATTTTCGGCCGAACAGAATCTGTCGTGCAGACATTAAAATTTTTGTTTGCCAACAACAGAACGGCCGATTGTTCGCCAGTCAGTACAGAATTCGGCCGACAGACAGCAGATTTGCAAGACTGGGCATGCTCAGAGAAGAAAAAAACACAGGGAAAGTTAACCATCACATGACATCACTTCTGCAGTCGGCGGACAAAAAATTCTTGTGCAGTCTTTTGCACTTTTCAGCGGACAGGACAGCCCTGGACAAAAGACGGACGATCGGTCGGCCGACGATCGGTAGGCATAAGGCCCCTTTCACACAGGTGGACCATTCAAATCCGCCTGTTCGTTTTTTTTGGCGGATCTGAACGGTCCCCCCATGCATTCCTATGGGGCATCGGATGGCAGTGGAGACATGTCCGCTGACATCCGACCCGATCCGTCAAATCTGGACGGATGGAAACCCTATTTTCCATCTGTCCAGCAGATCGGATGAGAACGGACAGACGGTCTGTTCCCATCCCATTTCTCCCATAGAGAACATGGGGAACTGACAGCTGTGTCTCTGCACACAGAGCTGAGACACAGCCGTCATGCTCCTGCTCAGCGGGGGATCGGCGGCTCGATCCCCCACTGAGAAAAACAGAATCTGTCCGATGGACGGATAGTGTGAAAGCCTAAAGCTGGCCATACATGGGTTGAATTCTGAACAAATTTTCTTTTAAAAATTGTAATTATGAATTTTCATTCAAATTTCGCACCATTAGTGGGGCCGCAGCAACAGTCATGTTTGTTGCCATGTACGTTTTATGAACACTAAACGGATGTTTATTGTCTTGATATTCAATCACTTGTACCAATATGTTTACATTTTGAACATCATTTTACATGATGGTGTTTATTACTGCTGCGATAGATGAGCAGTGACTGGAGGCAGAAACCCACATTAGTGGAGGAATGCCATCGCTAACAACTGTCTGGGCTCTTTGTGCTTTTGAACTGTTAGATCTTGTCATATGAGGTTTTTGAGCTTATCAGAATCGTCAATACACATATGACAGTGCAGACACCTGGACCAAGCATTCATCAAATCAGCCATAAAGTCAGCTTTTTTTTTTTTTAAACGGCCAATACCAAAGAGAAAGAGAGAAAGCAAAAAAACTGTTGGAGTGGAGCTGCTCTTCGCAATAAAATTCCAGCTACTGTAGCAAAGTCAGAAAATACAAACTAGCACCTGACAGGCTGTTATAAGCAATGGTCACTATCATTCTCTACATGTCACATCTCACAAACTGCACTGATATATTTGTGACAAGTGTCTTAACAAGATCTCATTCACCAATCCAAAGTGGAGAAACTACCGACACAAAAGGTATCCTATTCTGAAGGTTTTTGGGCTACTTCATATATCTGTAGACTAACCTGTGATTACACCTGCAGTTGAAACAATTGCTTGGAATAGATTTTTCTGAACAATCTCTGATAACCCCAAGAGTAGGCCAGCACCATTGGTGTCTGAACATAAGCATGCATGTTCAGGGCACCCAGCTACTTGCACCATGGAAACACATTCTGCTTTGCAGCTCGTCTACCTGCATCCAAGCAACCAGGGACAGTGTGACCTGGCCACCTTCAACCTAGCAACCAAAGACGCTGTGTGACCTGGCCACCTGCAACATAGCAACCTGGCACTATGCGGCCCAGCTGCCTGCATCCTAGCAATTAAAGACACTGTGTGGCCTAGCCACATTCAACTTGGCAACCAAAGATTGCAACCCAGCTACCTGCAAGCTAGCAAATGCAAAAGCTGTGCAGCCCGCATCATAGCAGTCCGTGACACTGGTCACCAAGTGGCAGACCCAGCTGAGCCTATCCCTGCTTGGAAAAACAGAGGGGGGCAAAACAGGAGGAGGACAGACACCCCCCCCTACCCACCTAGTGACATTACCGATCATAAGGAAACACCTGTTGCCTGACAGGTGCTTTAAATCACTGCTGTAAGAAAGGGGGAGCACGCTGTCAACCTCGAATCTCGGGATAAAGTGCTACTAGCACTGTCATCTCACAGGACCAGAGCAACGACCAATATGTTAGGTGAGATTTCTTTAAATATCACCTTCTTAGAACAAGCTACTGTAAGGAATATTTCAGCAGCTACACGGAACTGGAATGAGTGTGTGGAGGCATTGGAAAAGGCAGTATAATCTGGAGCTTGGCTGTCTGTACAGAAGAAATGCAGATAGTTGGTACTTCAGGCATTTTATAGCTATCTAATAGGAAATACCATCTGCTGTGAATGACAAAAGGGTAGTCAGAAATAAGGAGGTCTAAGTGATATGTACACAAATGTGTTTTCAAAGAGCATGTAAGCACAACTCCATACCAACACTCATTTGAAATGAGCAAACATACTTTAGCTCCCTACAAACAATGTAAGTTTCCAGCAACTGATTAGGTAAACATATCTGTATGCTGTTTGGATATATTTACTTCCTACAATTACAAAATGCTCAGACCACACAGATACAGGCCTAGACACAAAAATACTGCAAAGTGAGAATGCTTCTCTCCCACAGCGGAAGAGCTGGAGACCGACATATTGGAATGTGAAGGTAAGCATCCTTGATGTCGATGGAGGCAAGAAAAATCCCTCTGATGCAAGAAGTCACCACCGTGCGAACTGACTCCATTCTAAACTTCTGCACCCGCACAAAGCAGTTTAGGGCCTTGAGATCCAGAATTGGATGCACCCTGCCTTCCTTCCTGGAGGACTGTAAACAGGTTTGATCAAAACCCCTGAAAACGTTCCGAAGTCGAGACCATCTCCCTTTAAAGTAAAAGTTCTTGCACCGCACCAAAAAGAGCCTGTAAGCAGGCCTGGACAATCACACATTGGAAGGAAGAACCTCACCGGAGAGGGTAAGAACAAAACTCGATCTTGTAGCCGTAAAGAACAACCTTGTGGACCCACCTGACTTGTACCAGGGGAGTCCACAGGTCCAGGAACCAGCAAAGACAAACAGATATGCTGAAGGGGCCTTGTCCGCAGGTCTAGAGAAGCCCGCTCTTGACTTGCCAGACCGAGTTTGCTTGGTTCCTTCAGAGGAGGCCCCGAAGGGCTCTGATCCCTTGTCAGTCGACCATGAGGGACGAAAAAAAAAACGTATGCGCCGAGAAGGAGGGCCCACATAGGAGGGTCCTTGCCTTTAGTAGCCTGTGGAAGAAATGTACTCTTCCCCCCCTGTAAGACCTTTAATGATGTAATCCAGGGTAGCAGCAAACAGACAATCTCCTTACCAGGTGGGAGCTGTTCTTCTCCTTCCAGGTCACGGCGCAAAAGCCTAGCCCATTTGGTGACTGCGACACCAGGGCAATGGGGAATATTGGCCTCAGTGACGAACCAGCCAAGGCGTACATATTGCGGGCCGCAGTTCCCACCTTACAGTCAGCCGGGTCCTTAAAGGCAGGGGACTCTTCAACCGAAATCATGGTTGCTTTGTTCAACCTGGAAACCGCAGCATCCACTAAAGGTGGAATAGTCCACTTAAGAAAGGACTCCTCATAGGGGTATTGCTTAGCAAAAATCGCTTAGGGACCCGAAGGGGACGCTTTGGTCATCCCCACTATTTAGTGACAATTCTGTCAAAATAGGAGGGGAAAGGGAACACCTTCTCCGCTCTGGATGGCTTGGAATGCCAAAGGGAACCTATGCCTCCACTACAGCTTCAGCCAAGTCCTCCATCTTTAAGGTCTCACTCATAGTTACAATCAGTGTGTCCACCAGCACCTTTTAGTACGTGGTTGCAGAAGTGGAGGACTCCCCCCCTCACTATCTGAGGATTCAGAGCACATGGTCGCAGACCCAGCAGGGTGAACCACGTCCGCTGCAGCCAAATCAGATTCAGGATCTGATGAGACAGATTAGGCAGGGGGCGCTTTTTGCCAGGCCCATCGCCCAAAAGCCACCTCCACCCGGGACACCAAGGACTCCAGGACCGCCGTCAGTGCATCGATGGATGGATGGGAATCTGAGGACCCCACAGCCTCAGAGAGGGGATCAGGTGGGGAGATGTGCTCCAAAGATTATGAGTCACCAGGGGGACCTCACACAAAAGTATAAAACACTGCTAAGGAACAATCCCTACCGCTCTGGCAGCCCACCTGGTTGCCAGCCACAGAGCACCAATCGATTCTCAGAGAGGATCTGCCAGGAGAATCTGCACTGCGTGAACGGCGATCAAGAAATGAAAAGATCCAGGAGTCAGCACCAGGGGATGAGGAGGGACTCCTACCACCGAAATTGCCGCCCAGAGGGCTTCACTGTCATGGCTCCTGTTATTTTCAATGGAAAACCATCACCCGGTCATATGCCACCTCGTGAGATTTTTAACTTGCAGGCCAGCCCCCGTCCGCTGGGGATATGTCGTAGCCAACCTAGCGTGGAGCTGAGCTCACTGGCCAGACTGGGGTGCCCACTGGATCTAGATTATCCAGCCCGTCGCCCAGTCCAGCAGTTGATTGAGGATCTCACAGGAGAAAAAAAGTCTATCTAAAAAGAAAAAATTTGCCAGGACCAGAGTTCCCAGCAAGGAACTAGGTCCTTACTCCTGGCTAGGCTGAGTACCTATAGCAGAGAGAGGGAGGGAGGGAAAGGGGGGGGGGGTGGAAAGGAAGGAAGAGGGGGGGGGGGGGAGGAAGAAAGGAAGGAAGAGGGAGGGGGGAGGAGGAAAGGAAGGAAGAGGGAGGGGGGGAGGAAGAAAGGAAGGAAGAGGGAGGGGGGAGGAAGAAAGGAAGGAAGAGGGAGGGGGGGAGGAGGAAAGGAAGGAAGAGGGAGGGGGGGAGGAGGAAAGGAAGGAAGAGGGAGGGGGGAGGAAGAAAGGAAGGAAGAGGGAGGGGGGGGAGGAAGAAAGGAAGGAAGAGGGAGGGGGGGGAGGAAGAAAGGAAGGAAGAGGGAGGGGGGGAGGAAGAAAGGAAGGAAGAGGGAGGGGGGGGAGGAAGAAAGGAAGGAAGAGGGAGGGGGGGGAGGAAGAAAGGAAGGAAGAGGGAGGGGGGGGAGGAAGAAAGGAAGGAAGAGGGAGGGGGGGGAGGAAGAAA
Source organism: Pelophylax lessonae (assembly GCF_965119305.1). NCBI lineage: Eukaryota > Metazoa > Chordata > Amphibia > Anura > Ranidae > Pelophylax > Pelophylax lessonae. The sequence goes on along the minus strand of NC_138770.1, from coordinate 629,380,293 downwards.
GGAAGGAAGGAAGAGGGAGGGGGGAGGGAAGGAAGGAAGAAAGGAAGGAAGGAAGAAAGGAAGGAAGGAAGAGGGAGGGGGGAGGGAAGGAAGGAAGAAAGGAAGGAAGGAAGAGGGAGGGGGGGGAGGAAGAAAGGAAGGAAGAGGGAGGGGGGGGGGGGAGAGGAAGAAAGGAAGGAAGAGGAAGAGGGGGGGGAAGGAAGGAAGGAAGGAAGGAAGGAAGGAAGGAAGGAAGAGGGGGGGAAGGAAGGAAGAGGGGGGGGAAGGAAGGAAGGAAGGAAGAGGGGGGGGAAGGAAGGAAGGAAGGAAGGAAGGAAGAGGGGGGGAAGGAAGGAAGAGGGGGGGGAAGGAAGGAAGAGGGGGGGGGGGGAAGGAAGGAAGAGGGGGGGGGAAGGAAGGAAGAGGGGGGGGAGGAAGGAAGAGGGGGGGGGAAGGAAGGAAGAGGGGGGGGGAAGGAAGGAAGAGGGGGGGGGAAGGAAGGAAGAGGGGGGGGGAAGGAAGGAAGAGGGGGGGGGAAGGAAGGAAGAGGGGGGGGGGAAGGAAGGAAGGAAGGAAGGGGGGGGGGGAAGGAAGGAAGGAAGGAAGAGGGGGGGGAAGGAAGGAAGGAAGGAAGAGGGGGGGGGAAGGAAGGAAGGAAGGAAGAGGGGGGGAAAGAAGGAAGGAAGAGAGGGGGGAAGGAAGGAAGGAAGAGGGGGGGAAGGAAGGAAGAGGGGGGGAGGGAAGGAAGGAAGGAAGGAAGGAAGGAAGGGGGGGGAAGGAAGGAAGGAAGAGGGGGAAGGAAGAGGGGGGGAAGGAAGGAAGGAAGGAAGAGGGGGAAGGAAGAGGGGGGAAGGAAGAGGGGGAAGGAAGGAAGAGGGAGGGGGGGGGAGGAAGGAAGGAAGAGGGAGGGGGGGAAGGAAGGAAGGAAGAAAGGAAGGAAGAGGGAGGGGGGGAAGGAAGGAAGGAAGAGGGAGGGAGGAAGGAAGGAAGAAGAGGGAGGGAGGAAGGAAGGAAGGAAGAGGGAGGGGGGAAGGAAGGAAGGAAGAGGGAGGGGGGAAGGAAGGAAGGAAGGAAGGAAGGAAGGAAGAGGGAGGGGGGGGGAAGGAAGAAAGAGGGAGGGGGGGAAGGAAGAAAGAGGGAGGGGGGAAGGAAGAAAGAGGGAGGGGGGGAAGGAAGAAAGAGGGAGGGGGGGGGGAAGGAAGAAAGAGGGAGGGGGGGGGGGGAAGGAAGGAAGAGGGAGGGGGGGGGGAAGGAAGGAAGAGGGAGGGGGGGGAAGGAAGGAAGAGGGAGGGGGGGGGGGAAGGAAGAGGAAGGGGGGGGGGGAAGGAAGAGGGAGGGGGGGGGGAAGGAAGAGGGAGGGGGGAAGGAAGAGGAAGGAAGAGGGAGGGGGGGAGGGGGGGGAAGGAAGAGGGAGGGGGGGGAGGGGGGGGAAGGAAGAGGGAGGGGGGGGGAAGGAAGAGGGAGGAGGGGGAAGGAAGAGGGAGGGGGGGAGGAAGAAAGGAAGGAAGAGGGAGGGGGGGAAGGAAGAGGAAGGAAGAGGGAGGGGGGGAAGGAAGAGGAAGGAAGAGGGAGGGGGGGGAAGGAAGAGGAAGGAAGAGGGAGGGGGGGAAGGAAGAGGAAGGAAGAGGGAGGGGGGGGAAGGAAGAGGAAGGAAGAGGGAGGGGGGGGAAGGAAGAGGAAGGAAGAGGGAGGGGGGGGAAGGAAGAGGAAGGAAGAGGGAGGGGGGGGAAGGAAGAGGAAGGAAGAGGGAGGGGGGAAGGAAGAAAGAGGGAGGGGGGGGAAGGAAGAAAGAGGGAGGGAGGGGGGGAAGGAAGAAAGAGGGAGGGGGGGGGGAAGGAAGAAAGAGGGAGGGGGGGGGAAGGAAGGAAGAGGGAGGGGGGGGGGAAGGAAGGAAGAGGGAGGGGGGGGGGAAGGAAGGAAGAGGGAGGGGGGGGGGAAGGAAGGAAGAGGGAGGGGGGGGGGAAGGAAGGAAGGAAGAGGGAGGGGGGGGGGGAAGGAAGAAGAAGGGGTGGGGGGAAAGGAAGAGGAAGGGGGGGAAGGAAGAGGAAGGGGGGGGAAGGAAGAGGAAGGGGGGGAAGGAAGAGGAAGGAAGAGGGAGGGGGGGAAGGAAGGAAGGAAGGAAGAGGGAGGGGGGGAAGGAAGGAAGGAAGAAAGAGGGAGGGGGGAAGGAAGGAAGGAAGGAAGGGGGGGGAAGGAAGAGGGGGGGAAGGAAGGAAGGAAGGAAGGGGGGAAGGAAGGAAGGAAGGAAGGAAGGAAGGAAGAGGGGGGGAGGGAAGGAAGGAAGGAAGAGGGGGGGAGGGAAGGAAGGAAGGAAGAGGGGGGGAAGGAAGGAAGGAAGAGGGGGGGAGGGAAGGAAGGAAGGAAGAGGGGGGGAGGGAAGGAAGGAAGGAAGGAAGGAAGGAAGGAAGAGGGGGGGAAGGAAGGAAGGAAGGAAGAGGGGGGGAAGGAAGGAAGGAAGGAAGAGGGGGGGAAGGAAGGAAGGAAGGAAGGAAGGAAGGAAGAGGGGGGGAAGGAAGGAAGGAAGGAAGAGGGGGGGAAGGAAGGAAGGAAGGAAGGAAGAGGGGGGGAAGGAAGGAAGGAAGGAAGGAAAGAAGGAAAAGAGGGGGGAAGGAAGGAAAGGAAGAGGGGAGGAAGGAGTCCCTCCGCGGAACGGCCGGCCGGGCACGGCCACAACCGCGGACGGCCCGGCAGGGAAGGAAAGCCTGGC